>NC_092224.1:11454204-11464204 GCF_036320965.1 Panulirus ornatus
GTTCTGGGTCAGGCTGAAATAAACTCTGGGGTAAAGGGTAGGAATGTTTTGGAAATTTTTAAGCGCAAAGTCAGAGGTTGGAGTGAGGGCAAAAGCTAGGGAAAGGATAGCACTAAAGCTGAGGTAGGAGTTGTGGGAGTGTATGAAAGAGTGTAGAGAGGTGAGCTCCAGACCGATGTGGCTAAAAATGAAAGTGGATTACAACAGATGCGAAGGTAAATTGGCAGTTGAAGGTATAATTGGGTCATGGGGTATTCAGCAATGTAACTGGAAATGGTGAACAGCTTGTGGAATGTGTTGACAAAGTCTGGTTGATTGGAAAAACTTGGTTCAAAAAGGATGAATATACAAAAGATTACATACTTGAGTAGGAAAGATGGCCAGCGGACATTATTAGATGACATACTAATTGACAGGTGTGTAAAAGAATGACTTTTACTTGTGAATGTGCTGAGAGGGGCAGCTAGTGTGATGTCTAATCATTACATTGTGGAGATAAGGGTGAAGTTTTGTAGAGGTTTTCGCAAAAGAGGAAACGTTGTGGGTGAGAAGAGAGTGGTGAAAGTGAGCTTGGAAATGAGACTTGTGTGAAGAAGTGCCAGGAGAGATTGAGTTTTCAATGACAAAAGGTTGGAGCAAACGAAGCCAGGGAAGTGGGTGAGGGATGGGAGGAATTTAGGGAAGCAGTGCTACGATGTGCGAGAGAAGCGTATAGCATGCGTAAGGTAGGAAGAAGCAAGAGAAGAAGGGTAGTGAGTGGTGGGATAACGAAGTAAATTTGCTAGTGAAAGAGAAGAGAGATGTACATGGATAGTACCTACTGGGAAGGAGTATAAATGATTGGGAGATGTACAAGAGAAAGAGACTGGTGGTCATGAGGAAGGTACAGGGGTTAAGAAGAGGGTAAATGAGAGTTGGTGTGAGCGATTACCATAAACTTCAGGGAGAATAAGATGTTTGGAAATAAGTTAACGTTGTAAGAAAAACAAGAAAACAAATATCATCGGTGACAGGGAAAAATGAGGAAGTGGTAATAGACAGTGATGAAGAAAGAAGGAGGTGAAGCGAGTATTTTGAAGGATCAATGAGTGAGTTTGATAACAGGGTGGCAGATGTAAGATGTTTGGTTCGGGATGGTATGCGA
Organism: Panulirus ornatus; assembly: GCF_036320965.1. Lineage (NCBI taxonomy): Eukaryota > Metazoa > Arthropoda > Malacostraca > Decapoda > Palinuridae > Panulirus > Panulirus ornatus. Next base: position 11,455,349 of record NC_092224.1, read on the forward strand.
AGTGAGAAAATCATGGTGTAGTAGTTTGGTGAAGAGAGAGGAGGTGGTAAAAGCATTGCATTTGATAAAATGTGGCAAGGCGGCTGGAGTGGATGGTACTGCAGAAAGGGGTTGACTTCGTTGTTCATTGGATGGGTTATGTTTTCAATGTTGAATGGATCATGGTAAGGTACCTGAGAATTGGCAGAATGAATGTACAGTGCCACTGTATAAAGGCAAGGGAGATAAAGGTGAGTGTTCGAAGTACAGAGGTATAAGTTTGTTGAGTGTGCCTGATAAGATGTATGGGAGGGTGGTAATTGAGAGAGTTAAGGCATGTACAGAGCATCATAATTGGGAGGAGCAGTGTGGTTTCGGAAGTGGTAGAGAATGTGTAGATTATTTTTTTACTTGAAAGAATGTGCGTGTGTGAGAAATACTAAGAGAAGCAGATGGATTTGTATGTGGCATTTATGGATCTGGAGAAGGCATATGAGAGGGTTGAGTAAGATGCCTTGTGGAAGCTATTAAGAATATCCGGCGTGGGAGAAAAGCTGCCCGAAGAAGTATGAAGTTTTTATCAAGGATGAAAGGCATACGTATAAGTAGAAAGAGAGGAGAGTGAGTGGTTCCAAGTGAAGGTTGGTCCAGGGGTGTGTGATGTCACCATGGCTGTTTTTTGTTTATGGACTGGGTGATGAGGAAGGCAAATGAGAGAGTCTTGGAGAGAAGGGCGAGTATGCAATCTGCTGGGGATGATAGGGCCTGGAAAGTGAGTCAGTTGTTTGCTGATGATACAACGCTGGAGATAGATTTGTGTGAGAAACTCCATAATTTGGCGATCGACTTTGGAAAACTGTGTGAAAGGAGGAAGTAGAAAGTAAATGTGTGTAAAACAAGAGTATTAGGATTAGCAGGGTTGAGGGACAGGTTAGTTGGAGTGAGAGTTTGGTTGGAGACACTTGGTGGAAGTGAAGTGCTTTAGATACCTGGGAATGGACAAAGCGAATGGAACCATGGAATCGGAGGTGAGTCACAAGGTGGTTGAGAGGGCAAAGATTTTGGGAGCATTGAAGAAAAAGTAGACAGAGAGACCATAACGTTGAAGGACAAAAGTGGACATGTTTGCATGTACAGTTGTCCCAAAAATATATGCGAAGAAGAGGCTATAGATGAGGATGTGCGGAGGAGGGCGGTTCTGTTGGAAATGAAATGTTTGGGAACAATATGTGGTGTGGGGTAGTTTGATCGAGTAAGTAATAAAAAGGTAAGAGAGATGTGTGCTAATAATAAGAAGGTGGTTGAGAGATTTGAAGATTATGTGCAGAAATGGTTTGGTCATATGGAGAGAATAAGTTAGGAAAGGCTAATAAATAAGATATATGTGGAAGAAGTAGAAGAAAGAAGTAGAAAGAATAAAGAAAAGGGGAAGGCCAGATCGGTGCCTGATCATGCAGGAGGTGAAAGGATGTGGTATACAGAGGTCGACGCGCGGTCAGTGGACTGAAGCAGGGCATGTGAAGAAGCCTGGCTAAACCACGGAAAGGTCTGTGAGGCCTGGTTGTGGATGGGGGGCTGTGGTTTAGGTACACTGCACATGTGTGTGTGTGTGTGTGTGTGTGTGTGTGTGTGTGTGTGTGTGCGCGCGCGCGTTTGTGTGTGTGTGTGTGTGTGTGTGTGTGTGTGTGTGTGTGTGTGTTTGTCTTCCCCTTTGGCTCGGTCAGTAAATGGGTACCTAGCGTTAGCTAAGGGGATGTAAATATCCAAAGTGTACGACAGGTACCCATTTGTCAAAGGGGAAGACGAACTGCCTGCGGGTGTAAAGAACGTCATCTGCTACAATATCTTACAGCGTCATGTTTCTCTGTCAACGAAATAATACCATTAGCCTCACACTCCCACAAGAGTCTCCGTCTTCATTTTCACAAGGTCACCCTTCAACCAGGGTAACTGTCAAGCAGAGAATCAACCCAAGGGCGTCTAAAATGGACGACAAAATGACATCAATAAAAAAAAGAAAATCTCTCACTAACATGCTGTGAATGACAGTGGAGATCGTTAACCAGATATCATTATCTCACAACTCGTACTGATAGATGATGCAGCGTCGAACACATGCAGGGTTCATGACTTGAGTAAGGTCTTCCACTCTAGCTTCTGTTCTCATTAATCTAAAAATACCTTAAGGACATGCACAAACTATGACAGTATTCTGTGCCTCATCTTCTCGATATATATATATATATATATATATATATATATATATATATATATATATATATATGTATATATATATATATATATATATTATATTTTTTTTTATTATACTTTGTCGCTGTCTCCCGCGTTTGCGAGGTAGCGCAAGGAAACAGACGAAAGAAATGGCCCAACCCCCCCCATACACATGTATATACATACGTCCACCCACGCAAATATACATACCTACACAGCTTTCCATGGTTTACCCCAGACGCTTCACATGCCTTGATTCAATCCACTGACAGCACGTCAACCCCGGTATACCACATCGCTCCAATTCACTCTATTCCTTGCCCTCCTTTCACCCTCCTGCATGTTCAGGCCCCGATCACACAAAATCTTTTTCACTCCATCTTTCCACCTCCAATTTGGTCTCCCTCTTCTCCTCGTTCCCTCCACCTCCGACACATATATCCTCTTGGTCAATCTTTCCTCACTCATTCTCTCCATGTGCCCAAACCACTTCAAAACACCCTCTTCTGCTCTCTCAACCACGCTCTTTTTATTTCCACACATCTCTCTTACCCTTACGTTACTCACTCGATCAAACCACCTCACACCACACATTATCCTCAAACATCTCATTTCCAGCACATCCATCCTCCTGCGCACAACTCTATCCATAGCCCACGCCTCGCAACCATACAACATTGTTGGAACCACTATTCCTTCAAACATACCCATTTTTGCTTTCCGAGATAATGTTCTCGACTTCCACACATTCTTCAAGGCCCCCAGAATTTTCGCCCCCTCCCCCACCCTATGATCCACTTCCGCTTCCATGGTTCCATCCGCTGCCAGATCCACTCCCAGATATCTAAAACACTTCACTTCCTCCAGTTTTTCTCCATTCAAACTCACCTCCCAATTGACTTGACCCTCAACCCTACTGTACCTAATAACCTTGCTCTTATTCACATCTACTCTTAACTCCCCTCTTCCACACACTTTACCAAACTCAGTCACCAGCTTCTGCAGTTTCTCACATGAATCAGCCACCAGCGCTGTATCATCAGCGAACAACAACTGACTCACTTCCCAAGCTCTCTCATCCCCAACAGACTTCATACTTGCCCCTCTTTCCAAAACTCTTGCATTTACCTCCCTAACAACCCCATCCATAAACAAATTAAACAACCATGGAGACATCACACACCCCTGCCGCAAACCTACATTCACTGAGAACCAATCACTTTCCTCTCTCCCTACACGTACACATGCCCCACATATATATATATGAGTCCACGGGGAAAATGAAACGATGAGTTCCCAAGTGCACTTTCGTGTAATAATCACATCATTAGGGGAGACACAAGAGAGAAATATAACAGTCAGTTGATATGCAACGAAGAGGCATAGCTAGGACGCCATTTGGTAAACATGCATTGTCCAAGACAGACAACGAGCGTATCATAAACTTATTATGTGGACAAGAAGGTGAATTGTTTACAAATCTTATCACTAATAAAGTTATCCAATTTGTGTAGACCATCACTAATATTAGGATTATAATTCTTTGTGTATTTGATAATAGAAGATTCACTGATATTTCTCGTGGTAAGTTAAAGTTAATAACTGAGATGGCATAACTCCAGTCAAAACAATGATCATAGTTTTTAACGTGATTAAACAAGGCATTTGATTCTTGTCCTGTTCTTATAGTATATCTATGCTACTTAAGTCTAACAGAAAAATCCTTACCAGTCTGTCCAACATAAAACTTATTACTGTTTCCACATGGCACTTTATAGATGCATCCTGGAGAATTTCCTGGTGAGTTCCTGATAAGATATTCTTTACAGTATTATTGTTGCTGAAGGCAACATTTGCATTAAAAATTTAAGCGGCATGGGAAGTAAAATTTTTATTAAAAAGGAGAACTAAATGATTCTTGGTGTCAATGGGAATTTTGGGTTCAATTCTATAAGATGATTTCTTTGCTAACTTAAGGGATTTATCAATTCATCAATTTCCATTGATGAATCCCTTAAGTTAGCAAAGAAATCATTTTTCAGAGTTGAACCCAAACCTTCCAATGACATCAAGAATCTTTTGGTTCTCCCTTCTGATAATGATTTTACTTTACTTCCTATGCTGCTTAAATCCTTTAATGTAAATGCTGTCTTCAGCAACAACAATACTATAAAGAATATCTTAATCAGGAACACATCAGAAAATTCTCCTAGATACATCTAAAAAGTACCATGTAGAAATTGTGATAAGTTTTATGTTGGGCAGACTGGTAAGGATCTTTCTGTTACACTTAAACAGCATGAATATACTAAAAGAATAGGACAAGAATCAAATGCCTTGTTTAATCACGTTAAAAACTATGATCATTGTATTGATTGGAGTAATGCCATCTCAGTTATTAACTCTAGCTCCAGTACAACGAGAAATATCACTGAATCTTCTATTATTAAATAAACAAAGAATTATAACCTTGATATTACTGAAAGCCTACACTAATTGGATAGCTTTATTGTTGATAAATTTTGTAAACAATTCCCCTTCTTGTCCACACAATTAGTTTGATACGTTCGTTGTCTGCCTTGGACAGTCACCTGTTTACCAAATGGCCTCCTTTGCTACTTCTCTTCGTTGCATATCAAATAACTTATATTTCTTTCTTGTATCTCCCCTGATGATGTGACTATACACGAAAGTGCACTTGGAAACTTATCGTGTTTCATTTCCCCATGAACTTATAGGAATATACTCGATCACGCGCAATACTGTGATCCTTTCCTATATACATATATATATATATATATATATATATATATATACATATATAGGTCCTGGGTGGCTAAGTTAGGGATATAGGGCAACACCAAACAATTAGATCTATCATGATTTTCCGTAGTGTTGTTACTAGATAAAATGTCTTCCTGCCTTTTCAGTAGGCGTTGTCTACAAACCACTTGGGATAATATAAAAGGCTTAAAAGTACATCTTATATGGTAAACTTCATCTTCTTGACTTGTGGGATCACATACATGCAAAGCTCCGTAAACATGGACATAACTACAGACATTCTTACGGAATGATCATGTCCTGAAAAACAATAAATACACGTCCCATCATTGGTAGGATTCCTGTAATCTTGAAGGATAAGTGATCAGATTATGACGTCAGTAAGGATGGTTAATCCCTCTATTCCCTGTGTATATGGTCTCCCTAAAACCACATCTTTCCAATTCATTATCCCTTGCACGCCTTTCATCCTCCTGCATGTTCAGACCCCCGATCGCTCACAATCTTTTTCACTCCATCCTCCCATCTGCAATTTGGTCTTCCGTTTCTCCTTGTTTCCCTCCACTTCTAACACCCACAGCCTTTTTGTCAGCCTCTTCTCATTCATTCTCTCCATATGTCCAAACCATTTCAGCACGCCCTCATTAGCTTTCTCAACCACACTATTTTCATTACCACACCTCCTTACCCTGTTATCACTTACTCGATCAAACCAACTCACACCACATATTGTCCTTAGACATTTCATTTCTAACACATCCAGCCTCCTGCGAACACCCTCATATATAGCCCGTGCCTCACATCAATATAACATTGTTGGAACTACTATACATTCAAACATACCCATTTTGCCCTCCCATACAACGATCTCTCTTTCCAAACACTTTCCAGTACTCCTAAAGCCTTAACCCCCTCAACCACCATACGGCTCATTTCTGCTTCCATGGTTCCATTCGCTGCCATGTCCGCTCCCAGATATCTAAAACACTTCACTTCCTCCAATTTGTCTCTATTCAAACTCACACCCCGACTAACCAATCCCTCAAGCCTGCGAAACCTAATAATAACCTTTTGCTTTTATTCACATTTACTCTCAACTTTGTACTCACAAATATCAGAGTTACATCTAACATCAGGTATGAGGAAATATTCAGCAATAATGTGAAGACATTATACATAATGATACACCTAACATATGCTTCTCACTGAACGATGCTTCTCACTATACGAAATGTTTCTTTACCAACATGATCTATGCGTGGAATAAGCTCCCAGTTGTTCAGAGCAAAACCCTCCCCAGGAACCTAGGCTCCCGCCCGTAATACATCAGGCCCTCAGTACCTAGGGCTCTCGTCCCCATTACCACAGGCTTCTGTCCGCAGTATCACGCGCATCTCTAGTCCTCCAGGCTCACGCTATCCTATCCCCCAGGCTCCTGTCCCCAGTACGCCAGGCTCCCACCCCCAGTACCCCAAGCTCTAATGTCTTGGCGTAGCAGCAACATCCACCGTCGCCACTACCACTTGCAAGAGGCAGGGGAAGACCAGCTGCGGCGCTGCTGCAACAGGTGGTCGATATGCGACGTTGGGAAGGCTGTTTGAACGTGGGGGAGGAGGAGTGGGGCAGGGCGCCAGGAGCGGGGTGGGGACAAGACGACTGGGGGGAAGGGGGAGAGGAGAGGGTCTGGGGAGAGGTGGAAGGTCGGACACATTTGGACAGGAGAGAGAAGAGATGGGAGAGGTCCAGCTGGGGGAGGAGGCGCCGGTAGAGGGATTTACGGGGAATGGGTGAGCCGGTCGGGGCGTGGGAGTCGCGAAGGGTGTGGGGGAGTGGTGGACGTGGCACGGGAGCTGTGGACGGGGCGTGGGAATTGTGAAGGGAGTGAAGCAGTGGTGGACAAGACATGGGAGTTGTGGAGGGAGTAGGGGAGTGGTGGACTTAGCGTGAGAGTTGTGGAGGGAATAGGAGAGTGGTGGACAGGGTGTGGGAGTTGTGGAGGGAGTAGGGGAGTGGTGGAGGGAACGTGAGAGTTAAGGGGGGAGCGGGGGAGTGGTGGACTAGGCGTGGGAGTTGTGGAGGGAGTAGGGGAGTGGTGGACGGGGTATGGGAAGTTGTAGATGGAGTAGGGAAGCGGTGTAATGGACATGGGAGCTGTGGAGAGAGTAGAGGAGTGGTGGAGCGTTCATGAGGGATATGAAAAGAGCATGAAGGAGTTGGAGGAGATGGGCAGTGGGGAAGAGGCGGAGGAGGTGCAGCACTGGGAGGGGTGGGGGGTGAGGGGGGAGACGGAGTGGAGGTAAGGACGGAACAGAATTGGCAGGGGTGAGGCACGAAGGTGGGAGGGTCGCTGATGAAATACAGTGGATGACGGAGCAACAGAAGGCGGAGAGAGGAACAAGCATGAAGAGCAGATAGAGGAAGAGATATGGAAGAGATGGGGACTAAAAGAGACGGAGGAGGAGTGGGAGGGAGACTGAACGACACTGTAGGGAAGGTCAGAGTTCGGGTTCAACGACACACACAAGCCTTCTGGTATTTCTTAACATTATGTACATTATCTACAGACACCTGGCGCACGGGACCAGTGTGGGTGACCTAGATCATGGTGCCTGTGTGTGTGTGTGGCACCTGGAGGATCGGTGACACTGGGGTGACCTAGGAGACGGTGCCTCTATGTGGTGACCTGGAGCCTGGTGATCATGGGGGTGACCTGGACGATGGTGACAGTGGGGTCACCTGAAGCAGGGTGTCTGTGCAGTGACCTGTGTGGATATGGAGCAAAACGCCTGTGTGTGGTTACCGGGATGACGGTAGATGTGTGTGGTGACCTGGAAATAATGCCATTATGGTGACCTGAAGACCAGTGCTAGTGAGGTGACCTGGAGCATGGTGCCTGTATGGTGACCTGTAACATGGCGCCTGTGCGCTGACCTGGAGCAAGGTACCCGCATGGTGACCTGTAACATAGTGCCTGTGTGTTGACCTGGATCACATTCACACGAAGACACAAATATGCAGAAACAAAAAGCATATATATATATATATATATATATATATATATATATATATATATATATATATATATATATAACACACACAAGAGCACAAAATCTTATTTTCATGTTTGTTTACATCGAATCAAACGTACATATTTATAACTAAAATTACATACAAACATAAGCGCATGTATTTAAACGAATACACATGGAAACACACACACACACACACACACACACACACACGCTAGGAAACAATGATACAAAAGCACACACATATACAAACGCAAATTCAACACAAACATGTGCACCTGCTCTCATAAATTCACGCATGCATCCATGCACAGTGACAGACATAGAAACACAGACACAAAAAAGACGTGCACACACGCACATGCACATACACAAGCACTCGCGTTGGCACACATACACAAGCACACTCCTTAACACACACACACAAGCACACTTGTTAGCACACACACACACACACACACACACACACACACACACACACACACACAAGCACAAACTCTTAACCCCACCACCTACAGCTCCCTCCGTTAAATTGTTTTCGTTATCTCCAGTGGGGAGACTTTGGTCGTGTTCAGCGAGGCTTCCCTCCTGTATGTAACATCCCTCCTCCAGGGTACCGTCCCTTCCCAGTGTACCATCTCCTCCAAGGATACCATCGCCTCCAAAAGTACCGTCCTTTCCCATATCACTGCTCCTCTTCTTGGATACCATTTCCTCCCACTGGTCTGCCCCTTCCCAGTTACCATCTCATCCCATCCCACTCCCAGGTCACCGGTACCTCCCAGGTCAACAAGCCTATCAGGTCAATACCTTATCCCCAGCTCACGGTTGC
>NC_092224.1:11469204-11491704 GCF_036320965.1 Panulirus ornatus
ACAAAGTGCATGCAGCGAGTGTGTGTATGATCTTACTTCAAACGTCTTAAGAAGGTGTTACTTTTTTCCGAGTGGGAGGTTATAACCTAACGTTGACGGCCTAACTGGGGCCTTGCAGCTGATAGGACTAAAGCTAACAATAACCATCCCTCCAACCAACGCACACAACTGGCTGATCGACTGTCAAACACCTGGGCTGTGACATAGGATCTATGATTCTTCTTTTTTCCTCTCTCTCTCTCTCTCTCTCTCTCTCTCTCTTGATCATCGTACTTCTATGAAACCCTCCAGCAACCTACCTGCAAAAAACACTTCGACTCCCACAGCTTCTAGCCGACAATCACGAGAGGGAGCCATAGACAGATCCCCAGCCTCATGATCCTGGACTTCGTCGTCAATGAATGGAAAAGAAAACACCTTTATCCCCCAGACGTTCCCCATTGAATCTTTTTTTTCGCGGATTCGTAGCTACATCGCAACACAGAGACTTATATGACCTGATGATGGCAATACTGTTCTAGCCACCAGATATGAACATTTTCATCTCAGCCTAATCCCCTTTAAGCAGGGTGGTAAGACCATTAAACACAAGGGTACGCCTTTGGGAATGATGGTTTAGCCTTTGCCCTATCTTAAAAAGGTCAGGGCAAAAGGGCAGGCCATCATTCCCGCGGGGTCATACCTTCCTGCACACATGGCTCTGCACCAGCTCCTCTGAACATCCTCCAGAGTCTCACTGGATAAAAAATACAGTAAACTACTGTATATAGTTAATGCTTTACCTACATTAAGCCACAGATCATATGCTAGAAAGTGGCCTCCTCATCCCGAGATTTGTATGGTAAACCCATTTACTGAAGAGGGACTCGGGAGGAAGAAGAGAAATCCAAAGCTTAGCTGTTCAGAGGATGAAGGAGGTATTATAATGGTCAATCCTCGAATGGTCGGTCTTCACACAGAAAATGTGGAAAGAGCACCCAGTCGACAAAGCAAACTCATTCGAAATGGTAAATCCATTAAATACAGTAAACCCATTACATAGGTAAATACATGATAGTAAACTCATTTGATACAGTAAATCCATTATGTAAAATAAATCCCTAACATACGTAAAAACCGCAGGTTGTAATCCGTCACGCTGACACGGGGAAAGAAAGAAAATTTTATCCTTGTAGCAAAAACAATACAACACATAAACTTGCCTGGGTTGGAAGAAAAGTTTACCTTTTTTCTAACGTGTTGGACGACATTCTGTCGTGTTTTGCGCAGCCTATGGCCATGACAGACGACATTCTGTCGTGTTTTGTGCAGCCTAGGGCCATGATAGACAGCATTCTGCCGTGTTTTGTGCGGCCTAAGGCCTTAAAAGCAAAAATACAATCTTTTGGTTGGGAGGTGAATTCATGGACTCTTCTGGTACTAACCATGGAATTCCTAACGACGGTAAAGGACAAAATACACTTCTTAAAAAATATCAAATGTCAGTACCAGTGGGGTTTACCTGAGTCTTAATCTGTGAGATAATGTCTGACAAGTTAAGCCACACAGTATATACAGCAGTGAGAACGTAGGTCTGCTCAGAAGAAACCCCGACACAAGAATACCTCATTGCTTCACTTACCTCACTCATCCGGGTAACACGGCGGTCCAGACCTTCAGTACGGCAATAACGACCACTGGCTACGATGGCCTGGCCTTTGACCTGATTCTTAAGGGTCAGGTCAAAGGCCAGGCTATACCAAAGACCTTATCATCGTACTCAAGAGTCGTACCGCCTTGCTCAAGGGTCGTATCGCCGTGCTCAAGGGTCGTATTCAGAGCTAATATCTTCTATTATACTCCCCACAGTTGATGCAACACATGGCTGCTGTGTTTCTGGATAACTCATGCAACGTTGTTCATCACAGGAGCTACAGTAGCATAAACACCTAAGCTTTTCATTACTTGAGATCCAGTAAGTTGTAAGACGTTTAGAATAAATTCTACATGGGACAAAAACAAAGTATTTACATGAATATCTAAAAATTACAAGGTTCATTTGTAATTTAAGTAGCCTGCGGGTCTTTCTTACTCCTCTGTAAGAAATAACAGTTCCTAGCCACAAAGGCGTATAAATTCTCTTTTTTTTCCATGGTCCACACACGCCAGCGACTTTATATATAAGAGAAACACTTTATTTGAAATTAAGAAAAAGACCTCGAACCCCATCTTAAGTTTTGGGATTTTTTATGTATATATATTGTCCCGATTCGGCAGAAGGAAACGACAAGGCGTTCAGATAGTGTCTTTCAGCAATGTACACGTTCAGTGACTCTCTGGCACGTTATACTCCAGGGTCTGTTGCGACAGACGTCAAAGAATCTCTGGCATAGGCTAAGGTGTGTGTGTGTGTGTGTGTGTGTGTGTGTGTGTGTGTGTGTGTGTGTAACCAGAAGCAGGTGTAGCCCGGTAACACCTCGTAATCTAAACAATATTTCCAATCGTTCGTGCATTGGTGGGTTACTTGTGCACGGCCAAACCGCAGCACCAAGAGGCCCGAAATTTTGGGTGTAGACACTTCACAGTATGGACAAGAGTATTGGCTATAGCACGTTGGCTGTGAAGGTCATTCTGAGAACAGCAAATATTGCGTCTCAAAAACAAGGGAAAGGGGGAGGGACTAAATTGGAGACGAGAGGATGAAGTGAAAATGGTTCTGAGTGATCGAGGACTGAAAATGCAGGTTAGTGAACTGAGTGCATAGGATAGAGTGAACTGGAACGATATGATATACAGGGGTCGCCGCGCTGTCGATGGACTGAAGTAGGCGTGTGAAGCGGCCGGAGTAAACCATGGAAAGGTATGTGGAACCGGGTTGTGGATAAACGTCTGTGGTTTCGGTTCACTGAACATGACATCTAAGGAATGGATATGAACGGATGCGGCCTTTCTTCATGGGTTCTTGGCGCTACCTAGCTAACACGGGAAACGGCGAACAAGTATATATTCAGCGCTGAGAAGGCCACATTTTAGATATCATTCATCAAACTACTTGCCAGACTCAATCTTCCCCAGTAGTACACAGGTGTATGTTACTCAGAATATGTGTATTTTGGCACCCACTATATTCACAAATGGTTTTGATTTTTTTTCCCGTTTGTCATAGTAATATTTTATATGACAGAATATTTGAAATTTGTGGTTGCCTGAGGTAAACAAGAGTATCAGTCTGTGGTAAACAAGATTGTTAGCCTGTGGTGAACACAAGAGTATCAGAAAATCGATGATCTTACTACTTAACGTTGCTTTCACGACCATCTAATCCCTCTATTAAGCGTACCTTTCCTGTCGTTGCTCTCCTGCGTGGACTTTGGTGGTCCAAGTTTACCTCTCTTGCTGCTCATTCCCCGTGGACATGAACGTGCTCCAGTGCACGTCACTTGCCACTGCTTTTCCTATGACAGTACAAAAGTACCGCAAGTCTCCATTGGCGTAAAAATCAGGTAATGGTGGCCCGATGTGCTTGAGAGATCGGGCGGCGAGACACATTTCTTGGTCTGGCCAACCAGGTTAGAGCTTCCGAAATGATTGACAATAGAGCGCCTGCTTTCTCCTCTCCTCCCTCCCTCCCTAACTTTCTCTTCATCACCACACTCTCAGAACCCTCCAAAGTCCTTCCTCTCCCAATAGTTCGTCCTCCCATTCAACAACCACGGAAATTTTTATCTCCAGGCACCTGCTTCTTCAGCCACCCCGTCCCGGAGCAGATGGGACTTGGAAAAAAAGATTTCTTGAGTTAACGATGCGTTTGCAACAGACAAATGCTTTTTCCCATATCTAGAAAAACGAAAAACGTACCGCATTTCTCGTCCTCCGACATTTTTCTTCAATATACAACGTTAAAGCACGACGTCTGAGATGGACTGACGTACCGTTAAAGGAATACCTGAGCCAAGGAGACTGTAATGTGTCTGTCTCTTCACGTATACTGCAAAACCCAACCATCGTCAAGGATATCCTCATCCTTCTTTAGACACACCAGCGCATCCCTACCTACCTTCGTCCTATCCCTTTCTTTTACCTTTCATACGTATTCACCCTGGCCCACCGCACTCCAGGTCAGCCCCATCCTGGCTCACCTACTTCCTCGTCAATGCCAACCCTTTCCCATCCACACCAACCTACGTCCCACACTAACCACCATGCTCCACCCTCTTCCCTACCTCACCCGCCCGGAGTGTGTGGGGTCGTGGTAATAAGCCAACCTCTCCCACCACCAGGGGCACTACATGGTTGACTGAAATACAGCTAATTAGTTTAATCAAACTGTTTGGTGCGGTTGGCAGGGTTAGACGAGGCTCCACCAGAGCTGAGCCGTGACCCATCTTGCCCCTGAGTCAAAATATACTCCCGTGCAGGTCCTCGCCTGCAACCCATGATTTTCTTTTCTTGATTAGTCGATTTCTTTCTCCTGTCCGTAATAAACTTATCTGTAGATTTCTCTTATGTAAACATCTGTCCGTGCGTGTCCACCGACCTGCGTGTGCGTAAGTTTAAACGTCTGAATAAAGCACACACGAAATACATTCGGGGAGTTTTATTATACGAATATATAATAACAATTTAATGATACTTTCACAGGCAATGGTTAGGATACGAAATTCTACTGCCGTGGTAATGTGGATAATGGTACAATGCATAAATATGCTTCCTTAATATACTATGAACACGGTAGATATGTACCCTAAACACACACACACACACACACACACATATCACTTTTCTATCTATAATTACCCCAGTACCAATACCTGTGAAGAGTTAAGTTACCTAAACCTTTCTATAGGGTCTTGCAGCCTAAGGCTGCACTACTTCCATCAGCAGGGAAATACAAACTGCTTTGGAGTGAGAAGTTTTTAGATGAGACTATACTACCAATGATATAGCCTCGATAAAGATAGCATTTCACTCGAGGGCAGGAGGAGTCCGGTAATATTTCTCTCTCTCTCTCTCTCTCTCTCTCTCTCTCTCTCTCTCTCTCTCTCTCTCTCTCTCTCTCTATCTATCTATCTATATATATATATATATATATATATATATATATATATATATATATATATATACAAAGGCAAAGGGGATAAGAGTGAGTGCTCAAATTACAGAGGTATAAGTTTGTTGAGTATTCCTGGTAAATTATATGGGAGGGTACTGATTGAGAGGGTGAAGGCATGTACAGAGCATCAGATTGGGGAAGAGCAGTGTGGTTTCAGAAGTGGTAGAGGATGTGTGGATCAGGTGTTTGCTTTGAAGAATGTATGTGAGAAATACTTAGAAAAGCAAATGGATTTGTATGTAGCATTTATGGATCTGGAGAAGGCATATGATAGAGTTGATAGAGATGCTCTGTGGAAGGTATTAAGAATATATGGTGTGGGAGGAAAGTTGTTAGAAGCAGTGAAAAGTTTTTATCGAGGATGTAAGGCATGTGTACGTGTAGGAAGAGAGGAAAGTGATTGGTTCTCAGTGAATGTAGGTTTGCGGCAGGGGTGTGTGATGTCTCCATGGTTGTTTAATTTGTTTATGGATGGGGTTGTTAGGGAGGTGAATGCAAGAGTTCTGGAAAGAGGGGCAAGTATGAAGTCTGTTGTGGATGAGAGAGCTTGGGGAAGTGAGTCAGTTGTTGTTCGCTGATGATACAGCGCTGGTGGCTGATTCATGTAAGAAACTGCAGAAGCTGGTGACTGAGTTTGGTAAAGTGTGTGAAAGAAGAAAGTTAAGAGTAAATGTGAATAAGAGCAAGGTTATTAGGTACAGTAGGGTTGAGGGTCAAGTCAATTGGGAGGTAAGTTTGAATGGAGAAAAACTGGAGGAAGTAAAGTGTTTTAGATATCTGGGAGTGGATCTGCCCAGCGGATGGAACCATGGAAACGGAAGTGAATCATAGGGTGGGGCAGGGGGTGAAAATCCTGGGAGCCTTGAAGAATGTTTGGAAGTCGAGAACATTATCTCGGAAAGCAAAAATGGGTATGTTTGAAGGAATAGTGGTTCCAACAATGTTGTATGGTTGCGAGGCGTGGGCTATGGATAGAGTTGTGCGCAGGAGGGTGGATGTGCTGGAAATGAGATGTTTGAGGACAATGTGTGGTGTGAGGTGGTTTGATCGAGTAAGTAATGTAAGGGTAAGAGAGATGTGTGGAAATAAAAAGAGTGTGGTTGAGAGAGCAGAAGAGGGTGTTTTGAAATGGTTTGGGCACATGGAGAGAATGAGTGAGGAAAGATTGACCAAGAGGATATATGTGTCGGAGGTGGACGGAACGAGGAGAAGTGGGAGACCAAATTGGAGGTGGAAAGATGGAGTGAAAAAGATTTTGTGTGATCGGGGCCTGAACATGCAGGAGGGTGAAAGGAGGGCAAGGAATAGAGTGCATTGGATCGATGTGGTATACCGGGGTTGACGTGCTGTCAGTTGATTGAATCAGGGCATGTGAAGCGTCTGGGGTAAACCATGGAAAGTTGTGTGGGGCCTGGATGTGGAAAGGGAGCTGTGGTTTCGGGCATTATTACATGACAGCTAGAGACTGAGTGTGAACGAATGGGGCCTTTGTTGTCTTTTCCTAGTGCTACCTCGCACACATGAGTGGGGAGGGGGATGGTATTCCATGTGTGGCGAGGTGGCGATGGGAATGAATAAAGGCAGACAGTGTGAATTGTGTGCATGGGTATATATGTATGTGTCTGTGTGTGTATATATATGTGTACATTGAGATGTATAGGTATGTATATTTGCGTGTGTGGACGTGTATGTATATACATTGTGTATGGGGGTGGGTTGGGCCATTTCTTTCGTCTGTTTCCTTGCGCTACCTCGCAAACGCGGGAGACAGCGACAAAGCAAAATAAAACAAATAAATATAAATATATATATATATATATATATATATATATATATATATATATATATATATATATATATATATATATATACCATCAGTAATACAACATTAGTGAACGTAGCATGTACAGCCACTCTACAAATTAACATACACCACTAATCATAATAACAACAGAACTATTACCGATATGCGCCGTCAGAAGTTTCATGGATGACTGAAGAATCTCTCTCATGGCAAAAGAACACGAGACTTAATGTACTTCAAAGAGAATATATAAGAAATTCGTAAACACCGGCTGGGGGTCATCAACACCTGCTCCACGATCGGCAACCTTTCTCGAAATATAAACCTCCGTGTGCATGACGATATGGCCCCCTGGGTAGACTGGCGTGGCATTTGACCCGAGTCGTTAGGGTCAGGTCAAAGGCCACCCTGTCGTACTCTAGGATAGCACTGTCATGCTCAGGGATCACACAACAACTCGTTCCAGAGCCGTGCCGTCGTGATCAAGGGTCGTACCATCGTGATCAAGGGTCGTACCATCGTGACCAAGGGTCGTACCATCGTGATCAAGGGTCGTACCATCGTGACCAAGGGTCGTACCATCGTGACCAAGGGTCGTACCATCGTGACCAAGGGTCGTACCATCGTGATCAAGGGTCGTACCATCGTGACCAAGGGTCGTACCATCGTGACCAAGGGTCGTACCATCGTGATCAAGGGTCGTACCATCGTGACCAAGGGTCGTACCATCGTGACCAAGGGTCGTACCATCGTCATCAAGGGTCGTACCATCGTGACCAAGGGTCGTACCATCGTGATCAAGGGTCGTACCATCGTGATCAAGGGTCGTACCATCGTGACCAAGGGTCGTACCATCGTGACCAAGGGTCGCACTGTCGTGCTGAAGGATCGTAAGGTCCGGCTCAGTGGGTCAAGAATGACATCAAATGTAGCACAGGTGTTTATATAACTAATGACTATGACCTACTTTGCATATGTGATGATTACTTGTGATTACTATTTGTGTGTTACTGAGAGAGAGTTTCACACTCGTATTGGCTCGTCTCTTAACTTTGTGTACATGTACTATGTCTTTACTCCTTTTTGTGTACACACACACACACACACACACAAACACACACACACACACACACCCATACACACACACACACACACACACACACACACACACACAATCCAGCCTAAGCCAAGTACTCATTTATCGACCAGCCCCGAGAGAAGGAGGAACACCTGGGTTGAGTGTGGACGGAATACCTTGCCTAGGCTTGCAACCCATGACGACCCGATTCCAGGCAGGTCCGTGATGTGTGTGTGTGTGTGTGTGTGTGTGTGTGTGTGTGTGTGTGTGTGTGTGTGTGTGTGTGTACATATTGTGTTGTAAAAAATCCACGTGGCATCTTTCTTCCTTGTCATCAAACATGTAAGATTAACTGTTACAGAGAATTATCATTTTTAGTATCGTTTCGAACTGGTATCTGTGTAAACATTAATGTTCCCACGGAGATAAAGAGAGAGGATTTATGCACGAGTACTTACGACAAAAGCAGGGCTAGCGGGTAGCGCTCACCGCAGGAAGATATAGAGATACGAAGAACGAGTCGTGTGAGTTACGAGTTGTCAAGTGTTCTGTGCGAGGCGGAGAGTGTGTGTGTTTCTGGACCTTAAAAGCAGCAGCCCATGAGTGGGTGAGGCATCAAGACAGTTTACCTGAGCGAAGAGATTGAGATACGTCAACCAGTGAAGTGCTGGCTGAGTGGCAGACGTCACTAACCCTCCACATGACACGACGGGTAGTACCAGGCATTATAACCTCACTGGTCGGTGGCTGCCTACCACCTCAGAGAGAGAGAGAGAGAGAGAGAGAGAGAGAGAGAGAGAGAGAGAGAGAGAGAGAGAGAGAGAGAGAGAGAGAGAGATACAGATAGAGAGAGAGGCTTTGGCGGCACGGAGCCAACTTCACCTGTCTTGTTACCCTGGCACTCGAGCCTTGGCTCACTAGATTATGCCAAGTGCCGCCCTGCATACTAAATATTCTCTCTTTGTGAAGAGGTTTTATTACCACTCGTGCTACTGCTGCTGCTCCTGCTGCTCCTGCTGTTGTTCCTGCTCCCACCCCTGCCTACTGCACCTACTCCTGCTACTTGCTCGTTCCATTACCATCACTGCTACCTCCCTTTCCCTATAACCAAGGCCCAGTACGCTCTCCTATAAGGGACACGCTTGAGCGTTCCTTGGTCCCGCCCAGCCCTTGCCGTTCCTGTCACCAACATGAGGATGAACCGAAGGGTAAAGTGGAGGCCTCCATTAGGCAGATCACTGACCATGAAGGGGTAACGCCAGGCGACAAGACCATTCACCCCGTGTGATCAAGGTCGACGCTATATCGCACCAGAAATTTTTTTTCCCTGCGTCGAACCTGAACACTTTCGGGGCGAGAGGGGAGTGGAGGGGATATCTGGCCACGTCTTGTGAGGGTATCCAGGGGCTCATTACACCCTCCTAGTTTACTTAGGGGTCGTTACCTCCCTCCACTTTCTCATAACCTCATGAGGCTATGAGGCAGCTCATTACGCTCATCATGCACAACCTGGAGAGTCATGACGTTTCTTCTCTCTAATTTGGAGTTCATTACTCGCCTTAAGGCTATCTAGAGGTTCCGTATACTATCTAGAGGTTCCGTATACTCTCTAGTACATACCTGGGATACATTATACCCTTGTATCTACCTGGGATTCATTACATCCTGTATACACTGGAGCACTCGGGCTCCTCGTCGCTTCTCTGGTTAGGTTTATCAAACCCAGTGTGCATGGGGCTTCCCCACGTCCCTCAGTCTACCTCGGGCTTCCTTGGTCTACCTGGTGCTTCCTTAGTCTACCTGGGGCTTCCTTAGTCTACCTGGGGCTTCCCCATGTCCCTCAGTCTATCTGTGGCTTCCCCACCTCCCTCAGTTTATCTGAGGCTTCCCCACCTCCCTCAGTCTATCTAGGGCTTCCTCGCCTCCCTCAATCCACCTGGGGCATTCTCCCTCTCCCTCAGTTTACCTGGGGCTTTCTCAGTCTACATGGGGCTTCTCCACTTCCCTCAGTCTACCTGGGGCTTCCCTACCTACCTTAGTCTACCGGGGGCTTCCCCACCTCCCTCAATATACCTGAGGCCGTCTTCTCCTCCCTCAGTCTACCTGGGGCTTCCCCACCTACCTTAGTCTACCGGGGGCTTCCCCACCTCTCTCAATCTACCTGAGGCAGTCTTCCCTTCCCTCAGTCTACCTGGGAACAAATGACTCCCCTAATGAAGACATGAAGGACTAAGAAGCTCCCCTGAGTATATGTCTCATTAAGTCCTTACATACGTCTACCTGCGAGTTCACCCCAACCCTCCAGACTTTTTGGGTTTATTCACCCCAGAGTCCACCTGTGGGTTCAACATCTACCTTGAGTCTACACGGGGGTTAATCATCTACCCTGAGTATAACTAGGGCTCATTTCCTTCCCTGAGTCTAACTAGGGCTCATTACCTACCCTGAGTCTAACTAGGGCTAAGTACCTACCCTGAGTCTAACTAGGGCTCATTACCTATCCTGAGTCTAACTAGGGTTCATTACCTACCCTGAGTCTAACTAGGGCTAAGTACCTACCCTGAGTCTAACTAGGGCTCATTACCTATCCTGAGTCTAACTAGGGCTCATTACCTACCCTGAGTCAAACCAGGGCTCATTACCTACCCTGAGTCTAACTAGGGTTCATCACTTCCCTAAAACTGAGTCTATCTGGCAGTTAATCACTTGAGTCTTCCTTGGGTTCAACGACTTCAACGTCTACCGTTGGCTTCATAACCTCCCTAGAATCTACCTAAGACTTCATCATGACGCTTGTGTCTACCAAAGGTGCCTCACTCCCCCCATGACACAACTTTCAGATTCATTACGCCGACCTGTGTATATCAGAAAGGATAATACACCCCATGAACACATTCGAGTGGCAAACACGCCATCAAAGTTAACTTTCCTCCCTAAAAAAAAAAGATGAAGACGTTCCCTCAATTACAAGAGTGGCACAGCAAATAATCAACAAACACTTACCTTAGATAGGATGCGCCAGTAACAATATTCACTACTTCAACACCTCACACACAGTACCTGTGAAAACAGAACGAAAGAAAAGGATCAGTTCTGGGCATCCTGTATGTCGCCTGTGTCACACACACTGATATACAAGAAGAGGAAATGTTCATGTATTATTTCCTGCACTCACTCGCATTTTTCATTAATCGATGAATATTCAGCTGTATGTTTTGCATGTATAAACCAGACCGGCTGATGATGAAGAGTTCATTTCAAACACACGCATGAATATCCAAACAACTCCGCCCACGACCAGTCATGATTCCGCCACAGTCGTCTGCCCAGCTCAACAATCCGAATCTGCACATAAAGGCTGAGGTCTATGTAGCGTAAGGATTAGAGAATATGAAAAGAGGGATAGTATACTCGGCCCTTTGAGCTTAGACACACACACACACACACACACACACACACACACAAACACACACACACACACACACTAGAAGGACTATAAAAGTGGCAAATCATTTACTGATCGACGTCATAATCACCTACAGGTGCAAAAAGGTTCGTTCACTGGATGATAGCAATTCCAGCTGCGGTCAAAATGATCTCTTCCTAAAGAGTGAGAGCTGAGGTACGTGGAGAGGATGGAGGGCAAAGACTTGTCCCAGTTGGAAGAAACAGGGAAAAAGGAAGGCATGATTATTCCCTGCAGGTTTCTGAATCGATCCGACAATGTCGAATTAGGTAAGGAAAATGCAATAAGGGATGATATTTAGAACGTAAGTAAAGTAAGTAATGACATACTTAATACAGTAACACACTAGCGGAAGAATCCAGAGAATTTTCAAATCAAGCTAAAACAACGATCATCATTAAATTAAGGTTAAGAAATGTGGTCCCATGGGTGCAGACCCATCCTTAACGTACTGTACAGATAGGTAATCACACACACACACACACACACACACACAACTCCACCCTGAACCCAAAATTTTGTTCATAACATAAGAACCTCGAAAACATGCAAAGAGACATAAAAGACAGTATCAGACCTGTAGTCGTTAACTGTAGTAAGTTTGGTAATAGGTGTCGGGCAAGCACACAGACCCGGGAATTACTAGCACCAGCCTCGGTAGGATTAGCGATGACGAGGCAGTGAACCAGCAGTAAGGTACTCTGCACGTTTCCCCTCCTAGTCCACAATGCTGTTTTTTTTTCTCTCTCTTTGCGTCACCTAAGCGTGAACTGCAAGCATCATATCCACAAACTCGCAATCTATCCATCATTTGCAGAACACTTAATAACACGTAACCCATACAAGCCTTTGCTCTCTACTCTAGTGTTTCCTCAACACACATAATAAACGATTCCAATAGTATAACATATCCATGATTCTCCAGCGACGCCGAATCGGTTGAGGAGGGATCGATTGTTTCCAGGGCCCATTTTGACTGTTATGATGAGCCAAGGACCCACCTCACCTCATAAACCTGGCTCTCTATTAATCTTTGCAACATCATGGTCTCAAAACCAACCTCCTCTCTGTTAAATACTTCTTCCCCTTGACCTTCCTCTTCTCTCTAAAGTTCTTTTGAACCTATTAATTCTCTCACTTTACATTCAATGTTTCCGTCCCCTAATGGTCCTCCGACCATAACCTTATCTCTGTAACCTCCAGTTGTGCGCGAGATCTCCTATCCTTCCTAGAAACGCCAACTTTGCCACTTTGGGAGAGTTTCGCGGTCATTCCCGGGAAGTTTCGCTACTGACTTTCCTTGGAATGGGTGCTGCTTCGCTGTACGGGATGCCTCCAGCTGTGCAGCTCGTACAGCAAAGGTTATCTTAGCTGAAATGGAGTCCTGTGTCCATTAGTTTACCAGATCTTTCTCTCCGAGTCATGATGAGATCACTCTTGTCTCTTATGTCCGTCGCAACAGTGAGAATGTATTGGGTCATGAAACTCATCCCTTCCCCTGATCACACACCATTTAAATTTCTGCCCAGAATCACCACAAAGCTTCTGTTTTCTTTGATGCACGCACATCTTCGTAAAAAGAAAATGTGCTGATTAGAATTCTTTCTCTACTGATTCCTCTCTGGTTCTTCACCATAAGCATCTTCACAAATTCTATAATTCTCACCGACCCAATCAATCTAGCCCCTTACTCACCCACATCATTACATCTGTCTTAAAGCTCACCATTTATTTTGCTTCTCGGAATCTTGCCTCAGTGCGACACCATCCTTAAGAGAGGAGACCGTTCTAAACTTTTCCAGTTATCGCCACGTTGCTCTCACTTCTGCGTCCTCCCAAGTCTTTGAAACTTCTCAACTCTCACTTTCTCAAGTATCTAAAATACCATTTCTTTCCGTATGATCACCAATACAGCTTTCGCGTTGCAAGGTCTACCTGTGATCTGTGTGACTCTCCACAAGTCTTCCTCCCTCAGAGGTTTTAAGTATATATTCTTTTGTGTCCCTGACATCGTCACAGCTTTTGACAGGCTGTGACATCCGTCTTTGCTTTTTAAAGCTTCTTTAATCTTTTTTGCTTCTTTCTGCTTCTCTCATGCAAACCCTGCTTTCTAATCTGTTCACTGACGGAGGGACTTCTTCCCTATCCTGTCTACAGTGGTATACTTCTGAGATCTGTCCCACTCCCTCATCTTTCTCTTCCCTGCACATTCATCTAACCCTATTCATTCTTTCGGTGATGATTCCACTCTACATAAAACAACCCATTTCCTCTCTCCTTAATACTCCTTCTCTTTCTCGCACTGAACATATCGGTTCTCTTGATCTGGAAGTATGGGTGTCTCATAACAGGGTAGCAGTAACATGGATAAATCCAGTAATGATAAACTGCAATTTGTACCTATTTGTACCTATATGTCAACCTGTCACTCGATTCCCTCTGTTCGCTTTCATAACTTTCTTCATCTCCTCAATAACATATAGATGTTGGGCACAACCCTAACCTTTATGCTGGAAACCTAACTCATCAGTATCACAAAGTCTGCTTCACTAAAAGCTGTGGGTACTATTCAGGTGCCGTACTTATTTTTCTCGAGGGACAATCTCATATCTACAAGCGGGTCAACATTCGCCCAAGTAAGGAGTACTACTCTCATATCTAAGGTGACTCTTCCTTCAGCTCTCTGTTAGCCAGAGTGGAATCAAATGCCTTTAATCTCATTAGCAATCTGAGCATCACCTCTCTCCAGGCATCCTTCTCTGTCGCCGTGATATTGCTGCCCTCTCCGTTTTACAGATATCATATCGGCCACTGCTCTTGTGGGCAGTCTACACGCAATTCTACCATCAAAGTTTAGACACGTCTGGATGCTGCTTCCTATAGTTTGTTTGTGAAGACTGGCCACACGAGGACTGACCGTACTGATAGCCCTTCATTCGAACAATGAAGCTGTGGAGTTATCTCCTATCAATCGCCTTTCCTTCCTATAGGCTTCCTATAAGATGCAGGTCCACAAACATCTGAGGGGATCTGATTACTTGTCTCAGCTATTCTTTATACCCAGTTTTATTTCTAACCGCGAGGGTCGTGACTGGGGTGCATGTTGCTCGTGCGATATCGGTCACCGTAAAAAAAAAGAAAAATAAAGAAAATATCAACGTGAACATTTGGTTGTGGCGCTCCACTTATGGTTTCATGAGCACATAGCTCGTGAGTTTTATCTTGTAAAATACAAATAAAAGTGACCTTCCCTTGTGGCTCTGCGTGTGAATCTGAAATAAAAGTGAAGTCTCGTGAGTCACCGGAGGTAAATGTCAGAGTCACCATCTCTCTGTGGGTAAAAGTCACCATCCCGGTGTGTGCGTGTGTGTGTAAATGTCACGTAGAAGGTAACTTGACCTGTGATTTTGTAGGTATATGCATACAGCCACCTCCCCCTTTGGTGCCTTTGTAAATATCATGCAATATTACATTCATGTATACCCGTATATGTCAATTTCATTTTCATATCACCTTTCTTGTAGGTCCAGGTGTAAACATAACGCAATTATTACCTTCATTTACAAGTGTACATATCCCGTGTGGATCCATGTGTAAATATTACCCTCCTATGTTGCTCAATGTATAAATGTCATCTGCATATGTAGCTCCATTTGTAAATATCATGTAAATATCACTTTCATTTGAAGATGGTGACCAGAGGCCTCCATTTTTTTTTCAGTGATAAAAGATATAGTTAAAAAAATCTACTTTTTTGGCAGAAATGTGCACACACAGTTATAAGTAGTGTACAGTCCCTCCCTAATCTTAGCCACTCAGTAACTCCCAGGTGGCAACATCGTCACACAACGTCAGAGTCGGGAGGGTCCACACTTGGCGGACGAATATTGGAAGTGACTCAAACGTGAGTCAAGTGCATTTGCAGATTTTATTCATACCTATTACCCTATTGTCAGTAATTCTTCATAATGCTGCAGTTTCATGACGTAGTTCTGCAGGAATTCAATCTGATCGGCTTAGAATGATGTATGATTATTCACATTCAGCTTCATGTACGATTTTTATGTGATCTAAGCCTGCTACCATGACACCTAACGGCAGTTAATTTCATAAAGGAAGATGCGGGCAGGTGGTTTGACCCTAATGGCCCGTTAGTTCATATATATATATATATATATATATATATATATATATATATATATATATATATATATATATATATATATATATATATATAATTTTTTTTTTTATTATTATTATACTTTGTCGCTGTCTCCCGCGTTTGCGAGGTAGCGCAAGGAAACAGACGAAAGAAATGCCCCCCCCCATACACATGTATATACATACGTCCACACACGCAAAATATACATACCTACACAGCTTTCCATGGTTTACCCCAGACGCTTCACATGCCTTGATTCAATCCACTGACAGCACGTCAACCCCGGTATACCACATCGCTCCAATTCACTCTATTCCTTGCCCTCCTTTCACCCTCCTGCATGTTCAGGCCCCGATCACACAAAATCTTTTTCACTCCATCTTTCCACCTCCAATTTGGTCTCCCTCTTCTCCTCGTTCCCTCCACCTCCGACACATATATCCTCTTGGTCAATCTTTCCTCACTCATTCTCTCCATGTGCCCAAACCACTTCAAAACACCCTCTTCTGCTCTCTCAACCACGCTCTTTTTATTTCCACACATCTCTCTTACCCTTACGTTACTCACTCGATCAAACCACCTCACACCACACATTGTCCTCAAACATCTCATTTCCAGCACATCCATCCTCCTGCGCACAACTCTATCCATAGCCCACGCCTCGCAACCATACAACATTGTTGGAACCACTATTCCTTCAAACATAGCCATTTTTGCTTTTCGAGATAATGTTCTCGACTTCCACACATTCTTCAAGGCTCCCAGGATTTTCGCCCCCTCCCCCACCCTATGATCCACTTCCGCTTCCATGGTTCCATATATATATATATATATATATATATATATATATATATATATATATATATATATATATATATATATATATATATATTCTTTTTCACGCAAAAAATCTCAGGTGGGCGGCTGTACCCCGGAGTTGGGCGGGCTACACGTTGGACGCCCGTGCTCAACCAACCTTCGTCTGTGGCCCCAGCGGGAGGGCAAGCCTCACCTTGTGGCGACCACCATGGCCATACAACCACAAGGCTGCAACCTTGACCCCAGACGCGTAAAGTCTTATATATGTATTTCTCATTACAAGGTTAAGGGAAGGATGGAGGGGGTTCAAAGGCCGCTTGAATATCTCATGCTGTCTACTCTTATCGATCCAAAACAAATCATGATCATCCAACCTGCTCATAGTCCAAACTGACACGTTGTCCCTCTAGATGCCAAGTATGGCACTCTCAAAGCGCAAACCAAATATATCTTTTTCATACTTGTTTGTTTTTTCACGTCAGCGAGACAGCACTAGGAACAACACAAAAGAACGGCCTCATTGCTCACACCCACGCTCACGTTGTTATCGACCGCCAAGCCACAAACATCATTCCCTTGTTTCACCTGATCACCTCAAATGACCTGTTTCAGCCCAGATGATAGCTCGTCACTCCCTGTATACCACATCGCACCAGAACTCTTTATGCCATGCACGATTCTCCCTTCCCGCATATTTAAGTCCTGATAACTAAAAGCTCTTTTCATTCTATCCTTTTATCTACCGCTCTGTCTCTTCCTCTCCTCCTATCTTAAAAAGCATGTCCCTTATTCAGTCTCTTTTCACTCCAACTGTTCCTGTTTCAGAGCACTGTGCTCAGCTTTCAGTCATACTTTCGCTTTCTTACAATCATCTCTCTTACCTTTTCATGCTTAATCCCATCAACCTTCCTCTTGCGACACATTCTCCTTAGGTTTTTCATTTCCAGTACGTTCATCCTTTTATGTTCTTCTGCATTTAAGACCCAGTGTTTGCACTCATGTATCACCGTCAAGAATTCTATAACATCAAACATACCCATCTCTGCAATCACAGACAATGACCCCTCTCTCTATACGTTCCTCAGTGCACCCAAAACCTTTACTCCCTCATCCACACTATGGTTCAATTCACCTCCCTTCCTTCCATCCGTTACCATGTCTACTTCCAGGTACCTTAAGCACTCCTTTACCTTCAGGATCTCCTCATTCAGACTCGTACTCAAACCAACCTCTCTCGCCTCCCTGCTAAATCTCATCACCTTGCCTCTATTTACATTAACTTTCAACTTTCTCCTTTCGCATACTCTCTCAAACTCGGATATCAACTTCTGAGGGTTCCTCACACGAGTCTGGCTCCAGAGCAGCGTCATCTGCAAAAATCAAATGACTTTTCCTCCTAGGCCCTCACCCCATCCCCAGGTTGCTTAAGTAAAACCCGCCTCTCTCTCCAAGACCCCCTCATTTACCTCCCTCTTCACCTCATCCATAAGCAGGTTAAACAGCCATGGTAACATTATATACCCTTGACTCACATCCATTATAATCTGGATCTATTCACCCCCCTATAAGCAGACACACACCTTAATCTTTCGACAAAAACGTCTCTGCATCTAAAAACCTACTTCCCACACCATTATTCGTAGCACTTCCACAAAGCATCTGTGTCAACCCTATCGTACGCTTTCTATTAGATCCACAAATGCCACATACGAATCCCGTCCTTCTCCGAGTATTCATCACAAATTCTCAACAGCAAACACCTGGCAACTACCTGGTCCACAAAAACCTCTCCCTGCCACTCCCGAAGCAACGTTGTTTCCCTTCATCCTGCTGCTCTGTACAAGTCACCATCCTCTTAATCATCACTCTCCCATACAACCTAATGCATATATTCAACAGACATACCTTAATAGTTTGAGCATTGTCTTTATACAGCAGCACTATAAAGGCATTATTCCTCAGGCGCCTTAGTTTCAGCAATATATGTATAAAAAACCTGGCTTACTAATTTACAACAACTGTCACCCCTTTTTTAGAAATTCAACTGCACTCCCATCCCCTCCAGCCGCTTTGGCTTAGTCCATCTTCAGCGAGGCTCCTATCACCTCCTCTCTTTTCAACAAAACCATTCACCACGACTATCTTGCTTCGCATGCCTCCTCGTTCCAAGCACCCATCACTCGTCATCCAATCATTTAACACATTCAACAGTCCTTCATAATACTCACTCTACCTCGTTATCTCTTCCTTGTCTCTCATTATTCTTTTTTTTCTTCTTTTCTGTCCTGCCGTTTTCTCTCGTACATCGCTCCATCAATCGCACGTCTTTTGTGCAGATGGCACTCTCACATCTCTTTTCTCCTTCACTAGCAACTTAATTTCCTCATCCCACCACTCACTACCCTTTCTCAAGTGCACACATTCCACCTTCAACATACCACAGACTTCACCCGAACGTGTAAGCAATTCTTCTCTAAATAACTTCCACTCAAATTCATCCCCCTAATTTCCATTACTCTCATCTTAGGCTACTCTTCACGCAATCTCATGTGTTACCTCCGCACACAAGCCTCTTTTCCTAGTTCACTCACTTTTTATAATTCCCTTTACACCCATGCCATTTCTTGTTTTCATAAAGATGCTACAAACTTTCGCACTCGCTTTCACAAAGTCTTCAGACCAGCTGTCTCTCTCAGCACATTCACATCCAATAATCTCTTCTTTGCACACTTATTAAATCGAAAAATGCCCATTGAACCCCAGTCTCACTCACCCACATCAGTCTGAAGTTCGTTTTTACTCTAACTTATTCCTTCAGCTCTTCCTTCAACCCAAGTATCATCCCCTCCTTTGTTCTTCCTCTCATGCTATTCCCAGACTTTGCCTATAGGACATTTTCAAAACATTCTTCCCCCTTCCCCTTGAGCTTAGTTTCACTCAGAGTAAGAAAATCTAGGTTCCTTTCCCCAAACATGTTACTAATATCTTCCTTCATGTCAACCTGGTTACATCCAAACACATTCAGAAAACCTAACCTGAGCCTTCGAGGAGCATTCCTCACTTGGTTCCTTCTTTTGTTTCCACTTTTACAAAGTATAGAAAATAAAGGAAAAAAAAATAAGGAAGGGTTTCCAGCACGCCGCTCCCGCCCCTGTTAACCGCCTTTTACGATACGCAGGATACGTGAGCAGTATTCTTACCTTCTTATCTCCAGGAATAGCGAAAATATGATTTTCGAATGAAGAGACATGTGAGTTACGTGTTTTTAAGCGTTAAGCGAAAGATTGAGAGGAGGTTTGTGTTTGTGGATTGGGTTCCAGCAACCTACGTGTGTATGAGACAGAGAAAAACAATGACCTGATCCAGGGTAGGGAACTGTGACAGCCACTGCCGTACTGGCTCACAGCGTCGCTGTCACTACTCCTCCCAACACCCAGGCAGTAATACCTCCCTGGTCGGTCCATGACTCACTCTTACAAGTATCTGGTTTAACTTACGAGGATTCTTTCTTGACTCTCCTTTGGAAATTTGCTGTCTCTCCTTGAGAGATGATTTTGTTTCCACTAAGAGGTTATATCTGTGGGAGAGAGGCATATATCCTCTCTTCTTATCAAGTTCCAATCTTTGGTTCAACCACGTTCGTTCTCAGGCTATCAAGGGCAAGGGAACTGGCGCGTTGGACGAGGGGAAAAAAAAAAGAAAAAAGAACGCCTTCCTCTGACTCGTGTCAAGCTTTCATCTCCACCAGAAATCAGTGCAAATACCTTAACGGTGAGACCAAGCGCTCCTTGATCCAAAGAGAGTGCTGTATCCTCTCTTCTGTTTCCACTGACATATCTAGCTGGTCATTTGACAAAAAATATCTTTAATAGTTTCTGTTGTTCTATCTTTGCTCTGGTCTTCCGTTCCAAGGATACAATTGCTGTCTCCTCTAACGACAAAGCAGCTCTTGTCTTTTCCTCTCAAATTCCATCTAATCGTATATCTCATCGTATGACTTACTAAGATCCCCCGATGCATCTCACAAAACATCCTACTCTTCTGACACCAGCAAGACGTGTGGATCAAGAGGCATCACTCCCTGCGACCGTGCTTGGTCGTCTGTTATGCTTGTCTTGGAAACAAATTTTCCCTTCAAGAAAACAATCATTAGTACGGCCTGATCTCAAAAAAAAAAAAAGGCGCCCTTCCTAACCTGTCTAAGCCATCACCTTAATGATTTGTCTTCTACCATCTCCAAAGTCTATCAATATCTCCTCAATCTTCATTTCCTTGAACATCTTGAATCTCGTAATCTTCCTCTGGTCATCAGAAATACTCTCGCAAGGAGAGATCCAACAGTGGTATCATTTCCTACGCCATTATTTCCCGTTCATCATCTCTGAGAGACTGTGGAATATAACGATTTGGCCCAGTATATCTCGAGAGCTTTTGGCAGGGTGCGACCTCGGGAGTATATCCCCAAGCTACAGTTGTTAGGCATTCTTCCCTCTTTCTGACGCCTCTGGTCGGAATACACTTCCTCCTTTTAAGGGATGTTTCAACCCGTCTCCTTCGCTGTTTCTCCTTTTCATGATATTTTTCTTCCAACAAACAGGCTTTTGCAGGCATACACTAACCACTGACACTGCTAACTTCCATGTCGTTCTAACCTGTTTCATCTTCTCTTGCTTGATCTGCGTTTCGTTTTATCACAATTATCTCTACAAATTCAAATTTAGACATAATTTCCCATGGGGGCAGTTGTAATATACTTAAGAATTGCATCCCTAAGCCCAGTCTCTTCATATTTCTCTTTCCAAAGCCTCTCAAAATTTTCTCGTCACGTTTGGTGACTTTCTAACTTCACCACTCAATGCAAAATATACGTTGTATTCCTATATTATCTGTCTTGAAAACCCTGTAATATACAACCAGCTAATTCTGCCTCTAAGAAACTTGGAGTTCTGTTCAGATGCCAAAGATCCTTCTCTCCTGCACAGTTAGCTCTGATCAAACAATGGATCGAATGATCTTTATATGGAATAATGTCCTCAGATCTGAGCGATTCCAGATCCACATACTCACTTGACAGAGATGAGCCTAAAGCAAGCCCTAAACCCAAAGGTGGAAACACCTGCAATACACAGTGCTGTTGTTCTTTTCCCCTCTTCTACAGATAGTACTTCGGTCTCTGCTCCGGAGAACTTACTTCTTGTATGCGTCTATTATTAACTTCGCCAGGTAATAATCGTCAAGCCACTAAGTCATATGATTACTGTGAGTGATGGTAACTCAAGGGTAAGCAGTAGTGGCGTCTGTTTCCTTCCTTACACTACTGAGCTTCGCAACTCTTACCTTACGTGGGAAACGATGAACAAGTATAATATCAATATAACATAACATAATATATAATACAATATGATGTAATGAAATAATATAATATTACATAATACAACACAATATAATGTAATATATATACAAATAAAGTGTTATCTGTTATGTATACCCTTTGGAGGTAATTACAAGGGGGAGGATGAAAAAAGCATCACCCTTTCTAATCTTTTGACGAAGTTAATAAACCTAATGAAGCAGGGCTTATGCAGGTCCAACTATTTTTCGTCTCTCTCTCTCTCTCTCTCTCTCTCTCTCTCTCTCTCTCTCTCTCTCTCTCTCTCTCTCTCTCTTCCAGCATTTATTCGTATGACACACCTTAAGGTTGTGAGGAATATGTCTCATCATTACCACATCTCAGCGTTTCATCCGTTAACAGTATTTCCTCTCTAGATCTACATTCTATTTTTCTTTCCTTTTTTTCCGTAACTAACTCTTCCATCTTTCTTCTACTTGGTGTTTAAGGTTTTCCCATTCCACTGTTTCCTCCATTCCTCCGTTCACCAAAGACCATCCTCTCAATATTCACCACACACACGTCTTCATGTTGCAACGTGGTCCTTTCTTGAGTGTCGTAGATAGCGACAGCGAGGGGCAGAGGAAGGGAGTTCGAAGTCCTTTCCTACCGTATTATCATAATTTTTCACGTACGAGAAAGGAGCCAAGGGTGGATTTTCCCCTCGAAGGCTCAGTCGTCTCTTCCTGA
>NC_092224.1:11496704-11669204 GCF_036320965.1 Panulirus ornatus
AGGCCCTAAATTTGCTATCCTTAGAGGGAGAGAAGAGTGAGTAGTAACCTAAACGTAAGTTTTCAAGTAAGATTGATTGCAAAGACGGTAAACAGTTCCTCAAAAGATGTCCGAACACAACTGCCAATGGACATCATTATCTGTATGCTTTCCAACTTTATTACGCTAATATGTGAGTTTCGGATATCTTCCAAAATCACAAGCTGCTCCAGTGGTCTGTTCCTGTTTGAATTCCACGGTATCATTTTGTAAAGCCTGAGATTAAGCAAGAAAATTGTTAAAAAAGATGTAAGGAAACGCATCTACTGTGGATGAATGGAATAAACTGAATAAGGATACAATAACTGCTGACAGAATGAGGAAGGTTCAGGATACGGGGCACCACAGGTGTAATACTTCATATGTGGAATATGTATGAAAACTCCTCTATGTATTACCTGGAGAGGTGTCCAACAGTATGCAGCTAACGTTGTTATTTTGTCCATCCCTCCTTCTAAAGAGCAACACTTAGAGCAGTACGAGTATCACCATCTAATACCATCCGTGTCAGGATATCTAAATTACCAAGCTAGTCTTACCATCCTCTCTGCGTGCACGTAACACATATCTTATTCGTTTCTAACGCCTTATTTTCACATTTTTTTCCCTCTCATTCCTCTTTCTCTTATACGCAAACATGGAAGATTCTAACAAGCATATGGTACAAAAAGTTCCCGTCATTTTAGGGTATGTAAAATCCTTGGAGCCTCGCCTGGCTGCTACTAGTGGGAGACTGAGTGGGCTCAGGCAGTAGGAGAACTGGACCCTCCGATGATCCATGCCCCTCTAATAGACCCGATTCTATTCTCGTTCATTTCACCAGCAGTTGAGGTCTCTCTACTAAGTTTTTTTTTCTGCTGAACAACACCTGGCTAGGAATTCTTTTGGATACCTTACTCTTCCCGGAAACCTAACCATCTGGGTACCTTTTCCTTTCTCCTTTTAACATCAACAATCACCTTTACTCACGATTACGTTTTAGAGGAGGGAGGTTTTGTGCTTACTTCAACACTAACACGCTTGTTGCATACCACACGGACGTTATTGCAAATCACATGGACGTTGTTGCATGCCACATGGATCTTGTTGCACACCCAATGGACTTGCTGCATGCCACATGGACCTTCAAGCTTAACATTTATCTCCCACCTTCCACAGTCTCCCCAGTTCGCCTTCCTGCTATCCCAACTCTACAAAACTTGTAACTCTCTTCGAGTATGTAAATTCCTGCCACGATATTGTAACATCCTCTCATCCTCAAGCTCAGGTCCTCAAGAAATTTCAACGTAGACAGTAGGAAATGGTTGAGATCCTTCTACACAGATAATGGTGGTGGCAAGCGAGGGTGGAAAGCTCTCACGTGTTCCATTCTTAATTATCTGGAAAAACTCACTACCCGCCTTACCTAAATTCCAGATCATCATGACTAGTACCAACACTCTGTTTCTACCACCAGCAATCCTTCATGCTATGGCTACACAATATGGCCCCAAATTGGTTCATCTGACCACACTCATATAAATGGCTCCTTCCTAACCGCATCTTCTCCGGCTGCCTCCACAACAGTCAATAAGATGATAGAGCTGACAAGACTAAATTGATAAGATTAATTTTTGGCTTTCTATGTCAAAATTATTGCCTCACCTATGATGATGCTTCTGTCTCTACTAAGCTTATAGTTGAGGTCACTATTGCGGACATGAGAGGAATATATTCACTCTTCCTCTAAGACGCACTTTCCTTCCAGTCCGTCTTTTAACGATTCCTGTTCTGAGGCCATTTAGGCTCGTAACCTGGTACATCGGACCTGGAATAACTCTATCCCCTAACTCGCATTCAGCTTTCACTCCTCCTGAAATCATAGTAAATAAGTTGTCAATGAAGCGAAGCGTTCCTGTACATAAAAGAAGAGCAACAACCTCTCCTCTTCCTCTCTTGATAGCTCTTTCTGTTCTTTTGCTCAAAGAATCCCTAACAGCTTCTATTGATTGTACTACCTTTCTCTCGCTTTTCCATTCTGAGGATAGAATCTCTCTCTCTCCCTCAATGGAAAAGCAATTCGTTTTGGTTCTCTCTTCCCTTCTATCCCCACCATGGATAACTCTGACTTTCCCTTTCCCTCTGACAATCCTCTTATCAGTCCTATGCCGCTTCCTATAATCTTTTCGTGCACTCTAAAAAGGACTTCTGTGTCTGGAGACTAGCAAGACGTATGAAGCAGATGGCGTCCTTGCTTGTGTTCTGAAGGAGTTTGCTTCAGAACACATGTCCGTGCTTGTTAGCCTTTACAGCTTGTTCAGAGAAGCTGAAACTTTCCGTTCTTTATGGAAGCATGCGTCAGTCCGGCCTATCAATCCAAAGAGAAGCGAAGGTTTTAACCTCCCGTCAATCCTTCCCGTCTTTCTCTAACCTTCGTACAGTTGCTCTGACTAATATAATTTCCGAGAGTCTTTGATTCAATCTCTGCTCAACTCCCATTTCTTGAACCATCTTGAATCTCACAATCTTCTCTCTGATCACCATCATGGCTTTCACGAAACGAGATCCGCCAGCGATTTCCTACTCCATCTGGCTTATGTCTATTCATCCCCCCTGAGAAATTCTGGGAAATCCTACCTTTTAGCCCTTGATCGAAGCTTTTGACTGGGTGTGACAGTCCGATCTCTAAGCTCACCCCTGATGGCTTTCGTCTCTCACTGTGCTCTCCTACATTTAGCTTCCTCTCTGGCTAGTCTCTCTTCGTAATTTTTGATGCACCAACTCCTGCCCCTTTCCCCTACAATAGTGATGTCCATCATCGAAAGTTCGGTCATGTCTCCGATGCACTTCCTCCAGTTCATCAACAATTTTCTCTTTTTCAACACATAAAGAAAACGCAATATACACGCCGGCGACCCAGCACTGCAATCCTCCACTTCTTGCAAATCTGCTGCATCTCTTCAGCGATGTACGTCTCATCTCGTCACTAGTTCTCAATTCACACAGATGCAAACGCAACGTAGATCAGTTTAATGACTTCATGATTTCTGTCCGATTCACTTTCTAAATCCTCTCATAATTTTCCACAACCTTACCAGCTAAGCATGCTAGGTATCACAATAATCTTGGAGACCTCACAGGGCACAAATATCTAAGTCTGCCTCTAAGAAACTGTGAGTTGTGCTCAGGCGCTGTAAATTCTTTTTCTTTTGAACATTCGCTCCGACTATACAGAAGATTGATTCGTCCATGTACAGAGTACTGCTCTCACATGTGCAGAGGCTCTGGCTCTGTACACTTACTCGACAGAGTCGAGTACAAAGCTATTTGACTTATCAGCTCTCCCAGTCTGACCTCAAAACCTAACCACCTTGCTTAATGCTACTGTGTTGGTTCTCTTTTTCTAACTGTCGGTTTCTGCTCCCGAGACCTGGCTGCCTGAATCCCCCCGCCATTAGCTAGACCTCGTAACGCTTGGTACGCCACTGCTTCTTATAATTACCGTATGGCCGTTGGCAACTCAAGGGTGGGTTGTTGAGTGTCGTGTTTCTTCCCTCCGTCCCTATTCGTTGGAACTCTACTTTCTCTTGTCTTCCCCAACAGCTATGACCTACTGTCCTTAAAAGTCACTTGCAGATTTGGGTCTGCTTCCTCCTGAAGCAACCACAACCTCCCATACCACCACAATTCCCTCCCTTCTTCGCTACCACACCCTCCCTCGCTACAACAACTCCCTCATTCCAGGTCACCATACCCTCCTACACCACGACTATTCCCTCCTTCCAGGCTACTATACCCTCCCATACCATCGCCACTCCCATCTCCCTGGCTACCATATCTCCCTCATCACCATCACGCCCTCCCATCCTGGCCATTTCCCCTCACCACCACCACTACTCCTTCCCTCGTCGGCAGTAAGTGGCAGGCGGCCACGGACGAGGAGGGTAATTGCCAGTGCTACCCGCCAGATTATTGGGAGGGTTTGTGGCGGACGGCTAGCACTTCGGTACCTTTCAAGGGTCATTCCTTTGTCCCAGGTAGCTGTTTTTTTTTTCTTTTTTCTTTTGCCTTATCCACTCTTGGGCTGCTGGCATTCAGTCATCAGACGTAGTCTCTCAGTCACATGCATAACCCCTGTCATTCTCACAAATCATTCTTCGTAACGCTACATTTTCCTGCAGTGAGCGCTACGTGCCAATCCTGCCTTTTGGAAAAATCTCATCGTGAAGACTCGTGAGAACTTCTCTCTCTCTCTCTCTCTCTCTCTCTCTCTCTCTCTCTCTACCAGTGCTACTGGGTGCTATGCACTTAGCAGCACGTAAACCGAACGACTTGTTCGTCTTAACCCTATATTTTCCTTGCGATGATCGCTACGCGCTGCCAAAACCTCGTCATAATTACTGGTGCAAAGAAAGGTCCCCTCCCTCCCTTGCTGCCACACCCTCCCTCACCCTCACTAATCCTATCCTCCCTTGGCCACCACATTCAGCATCATAACCAGTCTTCCTGCCATGTTCTCCCT
This sequence comes from Panulirus ornatus, assembly GCF_036320965.1. NCBI lineage: Eukaryota > Metazoa > Arthropoda > Malacostraca > Decapoda > Palinuridae > Panulirus > Panulirus ornatus. The sequence goes on from NC_092224.1 coordinate 11,501,245, forward strand.
CCGTATCTCCCATAGTACCAACACACAACCTTCCCGCTCAACATTAGATCATTTTCCCCCAAAACTTTTCAGCCACTAATTTCTATCCTGGCGAGGAAGTAGTTAAGCCATTAGTACCTGTGCGCCTGGCAACTCGCTGGCCGCGTCTACAGGAAAGGGAAAGATAGACTGGAATGTCTTTCTTTATGATGTAGAAGTTTTGACTTCCTCCACAACTCTAATATTGTGTTTTTTTTTTTCTCTCACATTCTCTCCTTGCTACCAAGTCTCTTTAACCCTCTCGGATCATGATTAAGGTCAGGCCTCGATGAGGTCTTTTGTCTGTGACTGGAGTCTTCGACATATAAAATCTTCCACCTACATGCTTACGAAAAATTCATACACACACGTACGTGTATCTATGTACGTCACAGATACAAATATACGTCCATAATGCACACACATAAACAGACAGAGACGAAGATGCGTGCGCTATTAAAAACACACAGATGAATAAACGATTTAATCGGTGAAAAAGAAAACATAAACAGAGAGCTAATGTTTCCGTATCTTGCTGCCATTAGTGGCAGTCTGGAGCGGTTGTGTTGGCAACAGTGATGGGGACTGGCCTGCCCTCAGGTGCTGGAGGTAAGTACTTTTGGGTAACCCATCATCCCTGAAGACCTCAGGCAAGTGGGAGACGTATATTATGCCACGTAGGGGTGGGTGGCGTGTATGGAGCGTCAAAGTGGGTTCGGCGTTGTGCATGGTGAGTCACAATGGGTGGGAGACACGTATGGTGAGTCAGAGTGGGTGGAAGGCAGGCATGGTGAGTTACAATGGGGAAGGGGGAAGGCTCGTATGGTCAATCACAGTTAGCGGGAAGCGCGTATGGAGAGCCACAGTAGGTGGGATGCGTCTAGGTGAGCCACAGTGGGTGGTAAGAGTTTAAGATGGATCACAGCGAGCGGGACGCAAGTACAGTGAGCCACAGTGGGTGGGTGGTGCGCAAGTTGAGTCACAGTGGGTGACAGGAGCAAAGATGAGTAACAGTGAGTGAGAGGAGTAAGTATACCATAATAGTATGATTCTCTCGCCCTCCTACTTTCTCAATTTGCTGGCATACTACGTCCTCTCTCTCTCTCTCTCTCTCTCTCTCTCTCTCTCTCTCTCTCTCTCTCTCTCTCTCTCTCTCTCTCTCTCGTTCATCTACCTCCTGGTCCCTCCCTTCCACGCTTCCCTCCCAGCGGTCTACATTGGTTAGATTTATCGCTGGCGTTTGAGAGAGAAATGCATCACAGAGATAGAGGCTGGCAGGCGGTGTATAAGGTGGAGAGAGAGAGGAGACACTCTCCCAGCCAAGAAAGATATGAGGAAGATTATACTCAATACCTCACGACCCAGTCGCTAGCTAGCGCTGACCAAAATTTAGAAGGAAATATTTGAACTAGCAACTCGCAGAGAGAGAGAGAGAAAAAAAACATACGAAAGCATTGTTATCCCAAGAGGAATATCAAACTTTAGTGCAGAAAAAGAGAGAAAGTCCTTCGAAGTCCATTACTGGGTACGATTTAAGTTCTTACCGAGATACTGAGACACGAATCTGCCTTTGGAAGTAGGAGTCCGCGAGGAGATCTCTAGGTAACCAAGAATTCTGGTGACGCACGGAGGGGTACTACAGGGAAGAGGTGAGGCTTGACCTTCTAATGCCATTTGGAGATGAGGAGCCAGTGTAACCAAGAGCCGTACTTGTACCAGTGATCTCACAGGTTCCTTATCAGTAATTACACACAACTTACTAGTAAACTTTCCCGGTAATTTTACCCCCTTTGTTCACCTTGTAACTTTGTTTAAGAAGCATCGAAGGCAACTTTGGCTTGAGAGTTAGGGCGCAAACTATCCTTATTGCCTGTACTCGGCTGGCCTGGCCTGGCCTGGTCTAGACCCTCTCAGAGCACGTAAGAATACTTCCACGTAACTGTGGATTCTTCAAAAGGAAAATACCAGTCCAACCAAAGAAGAAAATATAAAACAAAAACATATGGCAAGTACAAAGCATAAACCAAATTATCAAATTAAGTTCGTTTATCACAAATCAAAATAGAATGATAAAGTTAAACCACAGACCCATGGAATATGATGACTAGCTGAATAATAGTCACATTCTTTCCTAGGCATCTCAGAAAATGAAATATTTAAAGGTTTAGATCCTAATATTGCAGTATGACTGAGGCTACTGTATTTGGTGTCTGTTCGCTGCCGATGACATCCTCAACTTGTTGGACGAATCTATAAGAATCAACTTGGTTGGGGTTTTCTTATTTAGACTATGTTCACGTACCTAAATGCTCATCAAAATGTTCTGAAAGTGTTCTGGTCACTCACTACTCGAGTCCTTTCAGGAAATCCTAACCTAAAGTGACTTCTAAAGATCAAGAAAACGTTAACATGGGACAAAGGGACTTATGGTTAGGTTATGGTTAGTCTATCGTGGCCTCTCGTACTGAAAACCCATATCCAAGTGATTCGACGTTTCGTTTCGCATGATATCCCTTAACTCTGCATTCCAATAATAACCCGTCACTTGTAGATCTCCAACCCAGCCTCTAAACAACGGCAGTAGTCACAGTGAAAACACTAAGCGTCATGGAAGCTGACAAAAATAACCTCCAGAAAGCGAGTTCGAGTTTAGTATTTTGTACGATCTGGCTCTTGATAAAGCCTGTCTAGGAAGATATGAAACCTATGTTTACATCCGGACAACGTTATGAACGTGTTCCATCAGGACCATGATATACTAAGTCAATCTGGACCGTTTACAATAGGAATGTGGAACACGTCATTCACGGATTGCAAGCGAAATTTACCGTAAACACACCTGACAAGAATCAGTTCTCTATTTCTATCAAATCGAACACCTTCCAATAACACTATCAGGAAGATGATACGCTGTGGACGTCACAGAAACTTCGTCAAGGGACAGCCTGAATGCCTCTCCCTTGGTCTATGAACTCGGTAAACTGCACGCTAACCATCACTCTGTAAAACACACATATACATATGTCTCTCCAGTGCTCTAAAACATGAAATTCATCCAATTGTCTGTCTGCATATGGGTATACGTATCCACACACACACCAGAACGTCAGTCAACCAACGTAGGAAGTTATAAAACTCGTACTTATGTATCACATTTCTCAGAAGAGAATTGGTGCTCAGAACCCAATGTGTGTGCGAGAGAGGAATATGGCATTCGCGGAAATTTAAGGGAATACAAAAGCAGGCAGATAGGATCAGTCGAAGAGAATATGAGGGAAAATAAATGTTGAGGGGGACACGCCCCTGTAGCAGCCAAAGGCAAGATCGGAAAGTTGTTGCCTACGGAGTGTAAAGTGAAGACCTTAATATCCCATGTGTCTTGAGCTTTGACGCAAAGAAAGCAAACAAAAAAAATGAACCTGGTAAGCAGTACGGTCATGGTGGAGGTGCAAAAGCATGAAGGGAGGAAGATCCAAGCACTGTTACCTGAGTCGAACGAGGCAGAGGAAGTTGGATGGATGATAAAAGAGGAGGAAGGCTGTGTAGAGCATTGCAGTTCGACGCTTGGTTCTATGAGCAATACATCAATAAATGATATACGAGGAGAAGGAAGATAATAAGACTGATATTGGAAACAGAAAAAGTTAAAAATGAAGGATAGAAAGATATGAGAAAAAAAGAAAATTTAGCTCTTTTGAATGTGTTGTAATTGGCGTTGTCAGATGCATATAGTGACGTCTGTTGTTTGATTCGCCAGGTCTCTGTCTGAGGCGGGCATCGACCTGTTCACAGCCTTCTCTCTGACGGTGTGATGACCCGACCCACGTCCAGAGGATATGGAAAACTTGAGCACTGGGTGCCAAAATATTAGCCTAAATCTCAGAATGAATTTATTAAGGCATTTACTGAAAGAAAATAAGGAAAATGGAAAGAACAGAGAGACACCTGCACTAATACAGGATGAGACGATTCAGTCGGAAATCCACACCAACAGATGTATATCAAATGCGGACGGCTCAGCAGTGAAGGGAAGAAATCATATCTTCTAAACAAACAGAAAAGATTCACCCAGCCTAGTATCGGAGCTGTTAAGACCAACTTACCAAAGCATCCCTAGTAAAGAGGAAAGCAAATACAAGATGTGTATAAGGGGTTAACAACCTTATGAATAGTAAAGGAACCAAAAGTTCCACGAGGATTAGGATCACAAGACTACCTAATGGTCTGGATAATATTCGATCCTCTGGAAAGATCCAACGAGCATAAACAAATACTCATAGAAGATAATGAAGGTACAATTACACTGATCTAAAAACTGTACTGCGATGGAGAAGACCCGTTAATGGTGGATTTTAACTAAAGAGGCGTCCATGAGGAGGGAATGGGACACGGAGGTCTGTCTCCTCTCACTTCTTACACTGAGAGGTTAAAAAACACACTAAAGCCAGCGGTGAAAACGCACCATCAATAATAAATCCAAATTTTCACTAAGACCAGACTGGAGGTAGAGAATGCAGAGGAATACAGAGGATGTCAAAAAGCAACGGACCAATGACTCTCTTCGAGGATTTTCATGATTGTAGAAGAGATAAGAAATTCATAGATCAGTGTGGCAAGAGTAGAAATACTTACATAGCAAGAATAGAAAAATATAAAAAAAGAATTTCACGCAGCTAAGGAGGCACAAATAATGTCAGTCGTGGATTTCAAGAGAAATATCTATCAAGTCAGTTAAACATATCTATAGAACTACTCTTAGCCATGTGTCAAAGAAACAGTAATTCACCTCATTCGAGGTAAAACTTCCCACGAGTTTGTAACCATTACTACGAGCGAAATCAGACGGATCTTTCCCTAGGTAAGTCGTTATAACGAGATGATCGAAGCATTTGAATATTTTGAATGCCTGTATCGAATCACACCTTAGCCTTCCCTTTTCTAACTAAACAGATTTAAGTCGCTTATCGGCTCTCTTAGTATTGGTTTCTCAGTCCGGGAATCATCTCGGTAACTCGTCTCCTTACTCTCTCCATTATGTCTGTCTTTCTTCAAGAAGCGTGACCAAAAGTGAACACAATAACAATCATAAAGACACACAAGTAACTTAAGGTCGACAGTCCTACCCATAAATCCAAAAATTTCATTCAGCTTTTTAACTGCTTCTGTGCACTGCTTACTTGGCTTTCGATCACCAAAGATTATTACACCTAAGTCTTCTTCCTCATTCATCTTTTGCAGATCTACAGAATTCATACTGTAGCTTGCCATTTCGTCTCACTACTGACATGCAGAACTTTGCACTTATCGATATTAGGATTCGTTCGCCACCTGGAAGTCCAGTTGATAATGCAGGTCATCATAAACATCATAACTGTGAATGAGAAAGAGAACAGGACCCAAGACTGATGCTTGTGGCACGCCACTTGTTACGTTTAACCATCTCAGGTTTGACAATTAATCACAACTCTCTGTTAACGTCCAGTTAACCATTTTCCTAACCACCGAAGTAACAACCTCATCTATTCCATGTAACTTAACTTTAGCTAGTAACATATGATGTGGAATTTTTCCGAACGTTTTTTTGAAAATGTGGATGAATGACATCAACTGCTTTACTTTCATCACATATGTTGATTATATCATCAAAGAAATCAAGTGGGTTTGTCACACACGAACGATTTCGTCGAAAACCATGTTGAGAATAATTCATTAAGTGGTCGTCCAATTAGAAGGTTTACAATCTTAACCAAAGTGAAGCTTCCGTAAGTATATTCACAAAATACGTTAAGCTGATTTGACGATGATTTCCTGACAGTAACTTACTATCTCTTTTGATTATATATATATATATATATATATATATATATATATATATATATATATATATATATATATATATATATATATATATTGAAAAAGATCACAATTGAGAGCGTGATCAAGTAAATTCCTTTATATACACGGGCAAATGAAACACGATAAGTTCTCAAGTGCACTTTCGTGTGATAATCACATCATCAGGGGAGACACAAGAAAGAAATATAACAGTCAGTTGATATAGAACGAAGAGACGTAGCTATGACACCACTTGCAAAACAAGTGACTACCCGAAAGGTCAGGTGCTTTCAAGTCTGGCAACATGCATATCATAAATTCATTATGCGGACAAGAAAGAGAAGAGTTTAAAAATTGTATCAACAATATCCAATTTGCATAGATCTTCACCAATATTAATGTTACACTTCTTTGTGTATTTAGTAATAGAAGATTCACTGACATTTTTCGTGGTACAGGAATTAGAGTAAATAAGTGAGATGGCAATACTAAAGTCAATATAACGATCATAATTTTCAACATATATGTATGTATGTGTGTGTGTGTGTATATGTGCGTATGTATGTGTATGTGTGTGTATGTGTATATGTATATATATATGTATATTATCCCTGGGGATAGGGGTGAAAGAATACTTCCCACGTATTCCTCGCGTGTCGTAGAAAGCGACTAGAGGGGACGGGAGCGGGGGGCCAGAAATCCTCCCCTCCTTGTATTAACTTTCTAAAATGGGAAACAGAAGAAGGAGTCACGCGGGGAGTGCTCATCCTCCTCGAAGGCTCAGAGTGGGGTGCCTAAATGTGTGTGGATGTAACAAAGATGTGAAAAAAGGAGAGATAGGTAGTATGTTTGAGGAAAGGAACCTGGATGTTTTGGCTCTGAGTGAAACGAAGCTCAAGGGTAAAGGGAAAGAGTGGTTTGGGAATGTCTGGGGAGTAAAGTCAGGGGTTAGTGAGAGGACAAGAGCAAGGGAAGGAGTAGCAATACTCCTGAAACAGGAGTTGTGGGAGTATGTGATAGAATGTAAGAAAGTAAATTCTCGATTAATATGGGTAAAACTGAAAGTTGATGGAGAGAGGTGGGTGATTATTGGTGCATATGCACCTGGGCATGAGAAGAAAGATCATGAGAGGCAAGTGTTTTGGGAGAAGCTGAATGAGTGTGTTAGTGGTTTTGATGCACGAGACCGGGTTATAGTGATGGGTGATTTGAATGCAAAGGTGAGTAATGTGGCAGTTGAGGGAATAATTGGTATACATGGGGTGTTCAGTGTTGTAAATGGAAATGGTGAAGAGCTTGTAGATTTATGTGCTGAAAAAGGACTGATGATTGGGAATACCTGGCTTAAAAAGCGAGATATACATGAATATACTTATGTAAGTAGGAGAGATGGCCAGAGAGCGTTATTGGATTACGTGTTAATTGACAGGCGAGCGAAAGAGAGACTTTTGGATGTTAATGTGCTGAGAGGTGCAACTGGAGGGATGTCTGATCATTATCTTGTGGAGGCTAAGGTGAAGATTTGTATGGGTTTTCAGAAAAGAAGAGTGAATGTTGGGGTGAAGAGGGTGGTGAGAGTAAGTGAGCTTGGGAAGGAGACCTGTGTGAGGAAGTACCAGGAGAGACTGAGTACAGAATGGAAAAAGGTGAGAACAATGGAAGTAAGGGGAGTGGGGGAGGAATGGGATGTATTTAGGGAATCAGTGATGGATTGCGCAAAAGATGCTTGCGGCATGAGAAGAGTGGGAGGTGGGTTGATTAGAAAGGGTAGTGAGTGGTGGGATGAAGAAGTAAGATTATTAGTGAAAGAGAAGAGAGAGGCATTTGGACGATTTTTGCAGGGAAAAAATGCAATTGAGTGGGAGATGTATAAAAGAAAGAGACAGGAGGTCAAGAGAAAGGTGCAAGAGGTGAAAAAAAAAGGGCAAATGAGAGTTGGGGTGAGAGAGTATCATTAAATTTTAGGGAGAATAAAAAGATGTTCTGGAAGGAGGTAAATAAAGTGCGTAAGACAAGGGAGCAAATGGGAACTTCAGTGAAGGGCGCAAATGGGGAGGTGATAACAAGTAGTGGTGATGTGAGAAGGAGATCGAGTGAGTATTTTGAAGGTTTGTTGAATGTGTTTGATGATAGAGTGGCAGATATAGGGTGTTTTGGTCGAGGTGGTGTGCAAAGTGAGAGGGTTAGGGAAAATGATTTGGTAAACAGAGAAGAGGTAGTGAAAGCTTTGCGGAAGATGAAAGCCGGCAAGGCAGCAGGTTTGGATGGTATTGCAGTGGAATTTATTAAAAAAAGGGGGTGACTGTATTGTTGACTGGTTGGTAAGGTTATTTAATGTATGTATGACTCATGGTGAGGTGCCTGAGGATTGGCGGAATGCGTGCATAGTGCCATTGTACAAAGGCAAAGGGGATAAGAGTGAGTGCTCAAATTACAGAGGTATAAGTTTGTTGAGTATTCCTGGTAAATTATATGGGAGGGTATTGATTGAGAGGGTGAAGGCATGTACAGAGCATCAGATTGGGGAAGAGCAATGTGGTTTCAGAAGTGGCAGAGGATGTGTGGATCAGGTGTTTGCTTTGAAGAATGTATGTGAGAAATACTTAGAAAAGCAAATGGATTTGTATGTAGCATTTATGGATCTGGAGAAGGCATATGATAGAGTTGATAGAGATGCTCTGTGGAAGGTATTAAGAATATATGGTGTGGGAGGAAAGTTGTTAGAAGCAGTGAAAAGTTTTTATCGAGGATGTAAGGCATGTGTACGTGTAGGAAGAGAGGAAAGTGATTGGTTCTCAGTGAATGTAGGTTTGCGGCATGGGTGTGTGATGTCTCCATGGTTGTTTAATTTGTTTATGGATGAGGTTGTTAGGGAGGTAAATGCAAGAGTTTTGGAAAGAGGGGCAAGTATGAAGTCTGTTGGGGATGAGAGAGCTTGGGAAGTGAGTCAGTTGTTGTTCGCTGATGATATAGCGCTGGTGGCTGATTCATGTGAGAAACTGCAGAAGCTGGTGACTGAGTTTGGTAAAGTGTGTGGAAGAAGAAAGTTAAGAGTAAATGTGAATAAGAGCAAGGTTATTAGGTACAGTAGGGTTGAGGGTCAAGTCAATTGGGAGGTGAGTTTGAATGGAGAAAAACTGGAGGAAGTGAAGTGTTTTAGATATCTGGGAGTGGATCTGGCAGCGGATGGAACCATGGAAGAGGAAGTGGATCATAGGGTGGGGGAGGGGGCGAAAATTCTGGGGGCCTTGAAGAGTGTGTGGAAGTCGAGAACATTATCTCGGAAAGCAAAAATGGGTATGTTTGAAGGAATAGTGGTTCCAACAATGTTGTATGGTTGCGAGGCGTGGGCTATGGATAGAGTTGTGCGCAGGAGGATGGATGTGCTGGAAATGAGATGTTTGAGGACAATGTGTGGTGTGAGGTGGTTTGATCGAGTGAGTAACGTAAGGGTAAGAGAGATGTGTGGAAATAAAAAGAGCGTGGTAGAGAGAGCAGAAGAGGGTGTTTTGAAGTGGTTTGGGCACATGGAGAGAATGAGTGAGGAAAGATTGACCAAGAGGATATATGTGTCGGAGGTGGAGGGAACGAGGAGAAGAGGGAGACCAAATTGGAGGTGGAAAGATGGAGTGAAAAAGATTTTGTGTGATCGGGGCCTGAACATGCAGGAGGGTGAAAGGAGGGCAAGGAATAGAGTGAATTGGAGCGATGTGGTATACCGGGGTTGACGTGCTGTCAGTGGATTGAATCAAGGAATGTGAAGAGTCTGGGGTAAAACATGGAAAGTTGTGTAGGTATGTATATTTGCGTGTGTGGACGTATGTATATACATGCGTATGGGGGGGGGTTGGGCCTTTTCTTTCGTCTGTTTCCTTGCGCTACCTCGCAAACGCGGGAGACAGCGACAAAGTATAATAATAAAAAAAATAATTTTCAACATGATTAAACAAGGCATTTGATTCTTGTCCTGTTCTTATATTGCTTTAGTCTAACAGAAAGATCTTTACCAGTCTGCTCAACATAAAACATGTCACAATTTTTAAATGGTATTCTATACACACACACTGCAGAATTTTCTGGTAAGTTGCTGATTAAGATATTCTTTATAGTACTATTGTTTCTGAAGGCAACATTTATGTTTAAGGATTTAAGCAACATAGAAAGTAAAGTAGAATGATTACTAAAAGGGAGAATTAGAAGGTTCTTGGCGTCAAGGGAAGGTTTGGGTTTAACTCTATAAGATGATTTCTTTGCGAACTTGAGGGATTTATCAATGGAAGATCTAGGATACTTTAACTTAGATCCAATAGAATATATCTTCTCAAACTCATCATCAATAAAGTTTGAGCTGCATATTCATAATGTCCTAAGGAACATAGACTGGTATGATGATAATTCAACTCTGTCATGTTGAGCTGAGTAATAATGGATATGTAAGCATACATTGTTAGGTTTTCTGTATAAACTAAACTTAAACATGTTTCCATCCCTATGGATCATGTAATCTAAAGATGGTAACATACCCCTACTTTCAATTTCTATAGTAAAGTTGATGGAAGGTACTAAATTATCAAGTAAAGTGGGAAATGTTTATAAATTTTCATTTGCTGGCTAAACACAAAGATATTATCTACATACCTACATACCCTTAAGCTAGCGAAAAAATCCTTTTACAGAGTTAAACCCAAACCTCCCCTTGACACCAAGAACCTTTTACTTCTCCCTTTTAGCAATAGTTTTTCTTTACTTCCCAGATTGCTCAAATCCTTTAATGTAAATGTTGCCTTCAGCGACAACAATACTATAAAAAATATCTTAATCAAGAACTCACCAGAAAGTTCTGCAGGATGCGTTGATAGAATACCATGTAAAAATTGTGATATGTTTTATATTGGGCAGACTGGTAAAGATCATTCTGCTAGACTAAAGCAACACAGATGGAGTATAAGAACAGGACAAAAATCAAATGCCTTGTTTAATCATATTTGAAATTATGATCATTGTACTGATTAGAGTAATGCCATCTCAGTTATTAACTCTAACTCCTGCACCACGAGAAATATCATTAAATCTTCTATTATTGAATACACAAAGAATTGTAACACTGGTATTAGTGAAAAGGTTTTTACAAACTGGATAGCTTTATTGCTGATAAAATTCTTAAACAGTTCCCTTTCTTGTCCTCATAATAAATCTTATGATACGCATGTTACCAGACTTGAACGCACCCAACCTCCATTCGAGTAGTCACTTGTTTAGCAAGAGGCGTCCTTGCAACGCCTCTTTGATGCATATCAACTGACTGTTATATTTCTTTCTTGTATCTCCCCTGATGATGTGATCATTACACGAAAGTGCACTTGGGAACTTATCAAGTTTCATTTCCCCGTGGATAAAGAGGAATATATACACATATACGTAAAGTTGCTAGTGCAAGAGAAAAGAGATGTGTATGGGCAGTACTTACACGGAAGGAGTGCGAGTGATTGGAAGCTGTGCAGGAGAAAGCGGCAGGAGGTCAAGAGGAAGGTGCAGGGGCTGAAAAAGAGGGAAAATGAAAGTTGGGGTGACAGAGTATCAACAAACGTCAGGGGGAACAAGATTTGGTAGGAGGTTAATAGTGTGGGAAGAACAAGAGAACAAATGGGAACATCAATGAAGGGGGAAAATGGGGAAGTGGAAAGAGGCAGTGATGAAGTGAGGGGAAACAGAATGAGTATTCTAATGGACTGTTACATGTGTTTGATGACGTTATGAGGAGGTATACGTAGTGGGAGAGGTATGGCAAGTGGGTTAGTGAAGGAAAAGAGGCGGTGAAAGCCTTAAACAAGAAGAAATGTAGCAAAGCAGCCGCTGTCAATGATACTGCAGTTGAATTTCTTAAAATGGAAGTGTCTGTGTTGATGACTGGTTAGGTAGGAAAGTCCATGCATGCAGAGATCATGATGAGGTGCCTTAAGATTGACGGAATGCAGGTATTGTTTCCAGGTGAGTGTTTGGATTGCAGAGGTATGACTTTGTTAAGTGTACCTGGTGAGTTGCATGGAAAAGTCGTGATTGAGATGATAGCGGTATTCGCAGAGCGTTAGAATGGGGAGGAATAATGTGTTTTCGGTGTGGTAGTAAAGGATCTGTAAATTAGGCTTTCGCTTTAAAAAACTGTGTTTGAGTTATACGTATAGAGACAGAAGAATTTGTAAGTGTCATCTAATGGTCTGGAGAAACCATATGATGAGGTTGATAGAGATGCTTTGCGGAAGTATTACAAATATATGGTCTTAGAGGAAAGCTTTTAGAAGCGGTGAAAAGTTTTATCAAGAGAGTAAGGCGTGTGTGCGAGTAGGTAGAGGAGGATAAATATTTATAGGTGAAGGATGTTCTGCTGCAGGGATATGTGTTGTCACCATGGCTGTTTGATTTGTTTATGGATGGGGTGGTGAGAGTATGTCTGAGGCATAACAATCCCAAAATGTACAGAGGAGAGTGAATGTATTAGAAGTAAAATGTTTGAGGACAATATGTGGTGTGAAGAGGGTTGATGGAGTTAAGTAAAGACAGGGTAAGAGAGAGATGTGGTAATAAGAGGCGTATGGTTGAGAGAGCTGAGAACGGTTGGTTGAAATGGTTTGGACATGCGGAGACAATGAGCGAGGAGAGGCCGACGAACAGCGAATATGTGTCAGGTGGATAGAACACGAGGTGGGGGACCAAACGGGAAATGGGATATTGAAGTGAAACAAATTTTGAGTGCCCGGGACCTACACACACAGAAAGGTAAAAGGCATGCACAGGACAGACTAAATTGGAACGATGTGATATAAAGGGGCCGACGTGCTGTCACTGGACTGAACCGTGGCATATGGAGTAACCGGGAAAAGGCCTATGGGGCCTGGTTGTGTGTGGATGGGGGGGGCTTTGGTATTGATGCATTATACATGACATCTACAGAATGGATGTGAGCAGATGTGGCCTTTTCTTCGTGTGTTCTTGGCACTTACTCGCTAACACGAGAAACGGAGAACAAATATTAATGAATATATATATATATATATATATATATATATATATATATATATATATATATATATATATATATATATATATATATATATAAAGGTCTATGGGGACGGGTTGTGCATAGGGAGCTATGGTTTCGGTGCATCACAGATGACAGCTAAAGAATGGACGTGAGCGGATGTGGCCTTTCTTCGTCTGTTCCTGGCGCTACCTCGGTAACGCTAGAAACGGTGATCAAATATGAAAAAATAATTTTTATATTTCATCTAATTTATGATTACCCTATGACCTATTCCTCTTGCTGTTGCCCAAGACATTTCTAAAGGCTCTTACAGCCCCAGGGTCTGCTAATTCTATTGGAAGGGAAATGTAGACTCCTTTGAAGTGAGAAATTCTTTGAAAAAAGCTGTACTGCCAGTGACAAAGCCTATTCAAAGGTGACTTTTCACACGCAATTTTTTTTTCTTTTTGTAACCTCCGGTAATACCATATATATATATATATATATATATATATATATATATATATATATATATATATATATATATATATATATATATATATATATATATATATATATGCAAAACGTTCACGAGGCGATTGTACATAGAATACATGTAAAAGCACAAGGAAAAAGAAAATTGGAAGTGTCAAGAGTTTTCGTCGAGATCACATCGTCAGGTGTGAGTACAGACGGAGAGAAGCAGAACATGATACACCAGCCGCCACTGAGCGAGGTCGGTAAATGAACGAAGAAACGAGTGAAGGGATTAGGGCAGAGGTCATCCTCAACGACCCCACCTTTCTCGTGTTACAAATGCAGGTTAACTTATGTTCTGAGAAACATGATTGCATCTTTTTTTTTCACTTATAAACTTATCTAATTTACATAAGCTAACATCAATATCTCTACTATGTTTGATATGAGACGATTCAATAATGTTTTCATCCATTACAGAGTTATCGTATGTGATAACCTTAACACTGCTCCAGTCAATGTGATGACCAAAGTCTTTGAGATGGACTAATATTGTAGCAGATTCCTAACCCATCCTAACCCTATTCATAAACAATATAACCCTGATAATAGGAACATTACCAGTTTGACCAACGTATAACTGATCACATTTGATATCTTTTAAAAGCAAGATACTTTATGACATCTTGCCTTGTAACATCAAGTGGTACAGGTATGTTGATGATATCATCTGTCTGCGGCCTATTAACAAAGATGAAAAAAATTTCTTATCAATTTAAATTGTTTTGTAGACTCAATAAAGTTCACTCATGAAACTTAGAAAATACATTGGCATTTCTAGAGTGTAATATTCATAGGAATGAAAATAATTGGCAATTTAGCATACATCGTAAGTCCACAAATGCTTTTCTTATCTTTACTGCTACACGATCTATCACGACTCAACACAATAAAGTGAAACGCTGTGTGTTTTCATCTGCAATACCTATGACATTGATTATGAATTACTGTGTTCCAAACCTTCCAAATCCAATTCAGCTTGTAATCATGCTAGAAAGTGGTATGACAATGTTCAACCTAATGAACTACTTGTGAACTAATACTTGTTAGCATTATCCTATTTGAGAGCTTGTTTCATGTTCCTTTCCCGTTCGAATATTCTAATATCAATGCAGTTTTCAGCAGTAATAACACGGTTAGGGAAAGCCTTATAAGAAATAAACTTTTTCTAAGGGGTGTGTGTACAATATCCCCTGTAAAGCGTGTGATCAGCTTTAAACTGGCCAAACTGGTATCGTCTCTCAACAAACACAGGAGAAACATCAATGAATCAGAATGTTGGTTTATATAAATTAGGTAAGTTTATAAGTGAAAAAGAAATTAGATATGTTTCTCAGAACACAGGTTAACCTGAGTTTGTAACATGAGAGAGATGAGGTCGTCGAGGGTGACCTGTGACCTAATTCCTTCACCTGTTTCTTAATTCATTTACAGTTCCCACCCTGTGATGGCTGATGTATTATATTTTGCGTTGTCTTGTGGTTTTACCTGGACACACACACACACACACACACACACACACACACACACACACACACACATAAAACACACACACACCTCAATATAAAATTTCAAAGTGAGTTAATTCTGGAAGGCGTGCATCGTCAGCATTACGTAACTGGCGTGGGAGTGGGACGCTTGAAAAACTTAACCCACATCCTACACATGCACCTGATGATATCTCGCCCTCCGTGCTCAAGGATGGTGACGAAACCCTTGTTAAGCCACTAGAGATTTTACTTCTTAAAATCACTGTGTATAGGAGGGAGAAGGAGCGCATTGTGTGCAATCTTCGAGAGAAGGCGATCGGAAAGTTAGTCAGAGAGAGAGAGAGAGAGAGAGAGAGAGAGAGAGAGAGAGAGAGAGAGAGAGAGAGAGAGATGAGAGCGCTGTGTGTATTTCTTCTGTTTGAAGGTATCTTACAGTGTCCCTTATGTGCGTCTTGTTATAAGACTGAAGTATCAGACACGAGCAAAAGACGGACTCCTTCGATTGCTCAAAACTTGCCTAACTGGGAGAGTCGAAAAGAGTTTCTTCAAGCTCGGCAAAAGTAATAAGTGTCGTCCCACAGGCCAGCCTTCTGGGGCCGCTGCTATTCCTGACGCATGCTCTCCCACGGGTTAAAATGATATCAGATACTAACACCAAACTTATATGAGAAGTAGAGTGCATTCGTGGCTGCGAAAGCCGACAAGGAGACGTGGAAAGGCTTCGGCAGTCGTCAGAAGCGTGGATAGTAAAGTTCAACCATAAACGAACGTAAAAATATAAGCAGCACCCAAAGGCAAATCGTTAGTATCTATTCCATGTGTCTAGTACATGTTTAAGATATATGGACACTACCCTGGTGTTGGAAGACTGATTTAATACGGACGACGACCCGTAGAGGCGCAAGCTTTCCCTAGCCCTTCGGGGTCACAAGATGTGACGGGGGATCTCATGGACCATTGGTTGGTTTGAGACGGAATGCTTTTGTCGTCTCGCGATCCAGGGGTTTGCCGCGCTGTAGGTCTGGCATTCGAATCCTCAGCGCCAAAGGTGAATATAACGTTATCATTAATGCGATAACGTGAACAAGAACATTAATCCACGAATAACTCATCAACTAACTCCAATATTATATTCACAGATATAAACCATACCAACATCTACTACAACTCAAACCACATTATAACACAAGGGCAGCTACACCTGAAGCTAAAAGAAGACATTCACATAAAATATGGGAAGACTGACGTACCACATGTGTATGTGTGTGTGTGTGTGTGTGTGTGTGTGTGTGTGTGTGTGTGTGTGTGTGTGTGTGTACAACATTAGCAGAACAGGGTCTGAGAGCCAAAGCTACAGGAGGAAAACAACACAGTTATTGAAGTAATATAGCGCACACTGAGGTCTAGTACTACCAGTATGCTGAGGGAAGTGCATCCTTTAAGGTCAGTACGGACATTATATTGAGAATACCCCACCCTGAGGAGGACCAGTGATACCAGTACACTGAGGACGTGGTTCAGTATATTCAATACGGAGGAAAAAGAAAAGAAAAACCAGAAAACAACTGCATGGTGGAATACTGAAGTGGAAAATGACATAGGACAAGAAAAAAAAAGAGCTCTCGGATAAAGGAAGAACACAAAACACCACTTAACAGACGAAACATAGAACACCACTTAACAGACGAAACACAAATATCCGTCGATATATGAAACACAAACCAAGACTTGATAAGTGAGGCACAAACACCTCTTAATAGATAAAACACAGAACACCACTCAATAGATGAATTACAGAACACTACTAAACAGATGAACTTAAAACTTACCCACAAGTGAAGACACAAGAAAAGAAAAGATAAGAAATGGCAGAAATCTAACGACAGTCCTGGCAGGGACCAAGGGAGTCATGCATAACAGCAAAACACTCACAAGGGGAAGCATTACCTCCACTACAGCGGGTGGTGAAAAGAGTATCCTCAGGACGTGCTGAATGTTGAGACAAATTACATTAATGACAGCCATAATAACCGGGAGAATGATGTTAGTGACGGCATCAATGAAGAGAACGCTAAGGTACACATAGGGATAATAGAGATGAGAAGCCATTAATACGAAGGACGTAATCTATCTAGTAAAGAGGACACACCAAACCTTAGAAACATCATCTGACGCCTGATAAGAAAACTTGAGGGAGCACCAGTGGAATGGGGAAAAGCGCTGATTCACACTCTCTTCAAAAAAATGTACAATAAACTGAGGTAAAAGGGAAAATATTAAGAGAAGGAAGACATTCAAAAGGATAACAGCAAGAGTTCAGTGTCTGGAAGAAGCAAGGTGGGCCTACTATTACTTGAAATCATATGAGAGTAAAAGTTGAGGGTGGAATACCAAACCGATTACGGCTTTTTTGCGACCTGGAAATTGCTAGTTAATCGATTAGCAGTTAAGAAGGATGCAGCGAGGAGCAAACCAGAATGAATACAGAATAAAGCAAAAATCAGGAAATATAAGTAATAAAGGTGCCAGAGCTGCTGATCGAAGAGATGAAACATGAACAGAAACTGATCTTGTGTCAAAATACGAATGAGACGGATGTGTGCACTTCCACTTGATCGAGAGATGTATGAAACAAATACAAGAGAATTAAATTGAAAATACACAAATGGAATTTTTTCGTTCATGCATACGACTGCTTTGATATCCGACAACCAACGAAACCTTGTACACGCACTCTGGGCAGATGGAGTAACACCGTACGGTAGGCGATCAGGAAATGAAGCATACCAGTGCAATGCTGGGAAGTAATGACCGTCAGAGGGGAAGGATAAATCTTTACTAAATCTTTTGGTCCAGATGAAATAGATTTCAGGTTCCCTGGAGTAATATCTAATGGTGAAGGTTTCAGGCGAGCAGGACGCAGCAAGAGATTATAGAAATGTGAAATGTTCGCTTTCTTCCAATTTCAGTGGGCGTTCATATCGCAAACGTAATGATCGTCATACTATAACTAATTTGAAGTATGTATTTACATGTAGGTCTATATGTTGGTCCAGCAATGATAAAAGTACGATTCAGGCAACCGAAAAATGATTGTACTGGGATGAAAAGAGTGTAACT
The DNA here is from genome assembly GCF_036320965.1 of Panulirus ornatus. Lineage (NCBI taxonomy): Eukaryota > Metazoa > Arthropoda > Malacostraca > Decapoda > Palinuridae > Panulirus > Panulirus ornatus. The sequence goes on from NC_092224.1 coordinate 11,519,263, forward strand.
TATGTTATAACCATCTCATAAACAGACACTCGAAGTTGAAAATACCATCCATGATATTCTTGATAAAGAAAATATATTGGAATATACATGAGCAAAAAGAATGAATGTCGTCTGGTATTTAAAGCATAATGTCTTAATTAAAAAGCAATGGATAATTGGTGGGCCTGGCTTAGCGGCCAATTCATTACTCGCTACGACGCATGCACACGATACCTATAAAAGGTGTTGAAGAGCACTCGATTGGAGTCAATACTGTACCTTGAGCTTGTGATCGACGTCAAGACAATGCCATCATAAGGTGTTGGGCTTTTTGGAAAAGTATCTAGTTAGTTGTTGCCACACGATACTGTTGTACAACGACGCATCACATCAAGTCTTGCAAAACAATCATTCTTTAACGGTAAGATGAGGCCATGTTGGTTTTGCTAGATATATGATCAAAACAGACTGTTTCCCAAAGGCAAAGTCTTGGCACTTACAAATTACTAGACTATCATCCAATCAGCTTAATTCTGCCATACGTATGACCACTGCAATATGTTGCTGCCAGACGTATAACTACAGAAGCTCTTGGGAGCTCAGCTCTTGCGTTTTCATACATATGACTCAGGCATTATATTGCTATAAGACAACTTTCTGACAGAATGAAGCTGCCTAGCAAATTCTCACCACTTGAAGAACATTCTTACACGATCAAGTCAGTTCTGTTGAAGTATGAAGACGAGAGATGTCGGGCGTACGGTTAAGACGTCTTACTGTTGCCACAAGCTTCATGGTGCCAGATATACATGACCGAGGAAGGACGGTATCGCAAGACGGATGACGCATCTTAATGCTGTCAGACGCGTGCTACACTGGTTAAGTCACCACACGTGCACTCACAACTTGGGCTTGCCAGACCAGTGATCTAGACGCATCCACGGGCTGCCCGCCCAGGGTCCAGTGCACAGGTCCGAATCCAGGTTGCGGCAGTTGGTCTACAGTCAATCAAGCTGTTCATCCACCCCTAGAGGTTGATCGATGATATGGATACCTAGCTTAGGCTAGGATATATATATATATATATATATATATATATATATATATATATATATATATATATATATATATATATATATATAGCGTTAATGGGATGGCCTTGGTTAAGGCCTCAGCTGCTCGAGCCGTCTCGCCTTACATACAAAAAACGTATCTGTAATGGCATCATCACTGGTGTGTCCAGCCAACCATTTCGCTTCAAATCAATCACGTTTTCTGGTCAACACATTAATTGTAGTTAAGACGGACATGATGGGAATACGTCATTAAGACAGGTCGCTTATGATTTTACGGCGGTTTAATGCAAACGATAAAGTGAAAACATATTTCTTGTCAGTTTTACTACAAGTACTGCGTCGATAAGAAGAGATATTACACACACACACACACACACACACACACACACACACACACACACAGTTGTAAACAACCTTCTCTTACGACGGCCAGATAAGAAATAATGGGATATGCTGTTGCAAGGCCTGAAATCAGTGTTTCCATACACTAGATATCCCAAAATGAACGCATCTGTTGATTTACTCATTTTTCAGAGAATCTTAACGAGATTCTGAAATTACTCATAACTCTAAACACAAAATCATCTCCTACTCCAAATGTACGAAACACACACACACAAACAAACAAACAACTGATGTCACATTCGTGAAGCGATCTCACACATGAACAGCAAAATCAAGACCAAAGCACTACAGGTATGTGAATCCTTCATTTCATTCAACTCTACGTTTCAGACATTTCCTTTGCCCATCTTCAAGAGTCTGGTGAACAAAAATCTTAATACAATAATACTGAAATATAAGATAATGCATACAAGATGAGGAAAAGTTATCTAAATGAATTTAGATTATGAAACAACAAGTGAATTACACTAACCAGCTTACGGAATATTCACATACCACAAAGTAATCACTGGTTCTCCAGGGCTGAATGGCATTCTCGGTACGTAAACATAATATTGTACACAAAAACTGATGAAACGTTTTCCCATCTTATCTGAATGATTTAACATGACAACGATAGTAGAAAACACACATATAATATTGCACATAATGTCCACACAGTCCAGAGCAGCTAAATGGTCTCTAGGTTTTGAGGGATAATCACTCCCCACGGCGTGTGTTTCAATACTAACTCATTTTCTTGGTCGTTGTTTCGAACTCAGATTCGTTCACATGTTTCAGCAAAACTTCACAGAACCGGCAAAAAAAGCCACAAGTATACTTCATATTTCGTGAAAATATTTCCTAGGACAACAGATTACACAAACCTATATTAATCTGTAGATAAAATCTAGGTTGCATTAGAAAAAGCGTGACCTTAAAATAACAGAAAACCCTTCCTTACTATGGGAAAACTCATATTCATCTCATATAACTAATATTCATCTTTTTGTTTAAGGTAGTGTGGTTTTCTTATTGCTATTTAGCCAAGGCATGAATTACATGGTATGTAGATATTCAAGTATCCTAATTCACTGTAACAATGATCCATACAGACTCCTAAAGATGGACAAAGACATGTTCGAAACAGCGAGTTCATTGAAAACGAGTGGTTCATATACCTATGGTGCTTTGAAATTAGCCATTATATATATATATATATATATATATATATATATATATATATATATATATATATATATATATATATATATATATATATATATATAATCCTTGACTCAGATATCAGATGTCAAATAAACAAAAAATTGATTTTAATCTTTTGATTCAGGGATCAACCAGCTGATTCGTTTCAAACACACTGGAAAACCCATGGTGTTCTCACGTGTGTATATAACAATCACAGCTTGAAAATCCTTGATCTGATCAATGTAATGAAAATTTCGTGGATATTGTTCCAAGTCTCAGAAATGCTCATGTCCGGGTGGCTTTCACGAACAACACCATAAAATAGATGTATCTAATATCGTCTTATGTTTATGACCGGTAGTGAGCATGATAGTCGTTATGAAGGTTGTGATGGTGATTATGTTAGGCAGACAGGCAAAGGGTTGGTAACACGTATTAGCCAACGTGATGATAGAGTCAGGACCTGCGAGCATAACAGTGCTGTATACCAACATGAAGCCTCATGTGTCCACCATGTAAATTCAAACTGAGCTCTGGAAAGAAATATTGAGGACTACTGTCTAATCGTAGATTCCTTTATTAGGGGAATAAATAATTTAAGGCCATTTTAAGTGATACATTAATGACATATCTGATTCGCGAGAATTTTCTGCCTAATTGAACTCAGGCTGATGGATTAGATTAGGTGGACCCATTCAACCCTTGCGCAACCAGAGATCATTACACCATGACCTCTGTCTGTCCGCCTGATGTGTGTATATATATATATATATATATATATATATATATATATATATATATATATATATATATATATATATATATATATATTTCTGATGTGACTATTTGAAGTTTGCTATGAAGTTGCAGAGTACATAAGAGCACGACAAGTTCCCAAGTGCACTTTCGTGTAATTATCACATCATCAGGGGAGACACAAGAGAGAAATATAACAGTCAATTGATATACAGCGAAGAGACGTAGCTTAAAAGCGATTTGGTAATCAAGTGACTACCCGAATGGAGGTCTGTTGCGTTCGAGTCCGGCAACAGGCGTATCATAAATCTATCATGTGGACAAGAAAAGGGACTGTTTACAAATTTCCTCAACAATAAAGACATTCAACTTGTACAGACCTTTACTAATAGTAATGTTACAATTTGTGTATCTAATAATAAATGATTCAATGATATTTCTCGTGATACAGGAGTTAGAGTTAGTAACTGAGATGGCATTACTCCTGTCAGTACAATCATCATAATTTTCAACATAATCAAACATTTGATTCTTGTTCTGTTCTTATTCTATATATATGTTGCTTAAGTGTAACATCCTTACCAGTCTGCCCAACATATAACAGTCAGTTGATATATCAACTGTCTGTTATATCTCTCTCTTGTGTCTCCCCTGACGATGTGATTATCACACGAAATTGCACTTGGGAACGTATCGGGTTTTATTTTCCCCGTGGACTTATAGGAATGTACTTGATCACGCGCAAAATGTGATAAACGTGATCCTTTCCAATATATATATATATATATATATATATATATATATATATATATATATATATATATATATATATATATATATATATATAAACTTATATATCTGGCGTGACACGGCTGAAGATATAATTGGCTGGGCGTGGATGTTGGACTTCAAGAGAAAATCATTTCCATCTCACAAAGCTGCCCGCCCCACCCGGCACAGGTACCATTTGGAGATCCCTTCCTGAAACATGACAATGTTCGTTTTTATGTAACTAACTGCAAAAAGAGACACAATGTTGTACATAAACCTGACAGAAGATCATGCCAGTGTCATAAGTACGATTGATGTCTTCATGAACGCCATGCACACACCGACTGTACGTGGAAGAGGAATTATAGAAGGATAGGCAAGGGTGGTGGGATGGGATGGTGGACGAGCGTTGGAATGGTGGAAGTGGCTGACGGGCAGGATGATAAGTGAGGGTGTTGGCCGGGATGATGAACATGGGTAGTGTCGACCATGACGAACGTGTGTGGCGGCCAGGATGATGAACGTGTGTGGCGGCTGGGATGATGAACATGTGTGGCGACCGGGATGATGAACATGTCTGGCGACCGGGATGATGAACGTGTGTAGCGGTTGGGATGATGAACGTGCGTAGCTGGTGGGATGATGAACGTGTGTGGCAGCTGGGATGGTAGACAGGGTGGCAGGTTGAGGAGGCCATGCTAGGAACCTCAGGATGCGCCGATTAAAGGAGGTCGACCATTAGAATGAATATCTTGAGGCACACTTCCACTCACCATCATTATTCACAAGTTGATGGCTACCGTATGTGAGCACCTGGCTACTTGCACTCCACGGGAAGGGAGTTCTACACCCGTGGGATCCCATCTCGAACTTCCTATCCCGTCATACATTTGATAAATATTTATGTTGTAATGTCACCATTCACACTTCCATCACTTAGCTTATTCCACTCATCTACTACTCCGTTATAATAGAAATTTACTAATTTACATCTTTTCAAACAAGTTTCTTGCTTAATCTCACGTTATGGCCTTTGCTTGTTCTGCATTTACATGCTTCGAAGAAATGCTCGCTGTCGGCAGTCTGTTGAGAAACTTGAAGGTTGTCATCAGGTCACGCCGTAGTCTTCCCTCTTCCTAGGTGGGCAGTGCATATTTCTGTACCTCCCTCCCCCTGGTTGCAGGCTTCACAGACACTAATACAACACTGCTCTTCTCCCTGGTCATGGAATACATGCTCCCAATCTCTTTCCCTGATGAAAGTACCCAAAGCTTGAGAATATCGTCATAAAGCTACAATTACAGATCTACTTCTTGTTTTGAAACATCTTCTGTTTCACTACGTAGTCCATCTCAACTACCAGTGGAACACTTTTCCCAAGCGTAGGTCCACATGTGATGGTCTTTATTTCAAGACTGCTGTACTTGAAAGGTAAATGCTATTCTGATTTCACATCCACTCCTCAAAGTCCAATGATCTCTGAAAGATGTTGGTATAAGAATTTCTCTTGCACGCATTCTAGAATCTGTTCTAGGAGGATTGTAACCTTTAGGTTCATTAGAGAGATTTCATCAGTTACTGTCTTTGTTTCCTACGACATACTGGCTAAAGGGTCCACTGTTTGCTACAGTCTCTTAGACTTTTATGGTATGGCTCACTGTAGAGCTTGATCTTCCCTCCTCTGTCACCTCTTTACTATTCTTCTACTCGTATATCCTCCTCTGGAGAAAACATGGGAGACTTAATATTGATTTTAAGTTAAATCTCAACTATGTTTATGATATCTAGTTTACTCTCACCCACTCGATTTTCAAGTTCATTTCCATCGCCATGAATCCATCAATATTTTCATACCTAATCTCCAGCAGGGTCTTCGTTCTGCTTATTCCTCATTTTGTATTTATATCTGATGGAAATCAACCTCTTGTGACTGGATCATCTTCGATCTTGTTGTCTGTCGTTCTTTCTGAGTTTCCCTCACGCCTCCTTTATTCTCTCCTGTCCCATATACACCTTTTGGAGGCCTGCCTGAAGACTTCCTCTCTATTCCCCCCATTTTAAACGTCACTCTTAGCGGGCATCCTCATCCCTTCTTCACTATATCGCCTTCTGTGCCTTAGGTCATCATCTTCATGCCTGATTCTTTTAGTATGTCTCAAACTTTCTTTCCCTGCTCCTGATTCTTGTCCTTCCTGGATTCAACATGATACTCTTGTAAGCTAAAAACCGCAAGGGACTTACATCTTCCCAGCTCGAGTGTTATTATCCTCCCTAAGTTAGTTTTCGATGTACTGGAAACAATTTCTTGTAGTCTGTCGTTATGTACGTTCCTGGAGCTTAGTGTGCCGACGGGATCCTCTTCTAAATTCATAACAGTCGTCTTGAATGTTACATCTGATTGCTTTTGTTGTTCTTGACAACCTATCTGGTGTTCCCTAAGATCTCGCTGTCATTTTGGATCATGGTTTCTGCACTCACCATTGTCGCCTTCATACCCTCTCTTTCTCCTTTCAAATTGATATCGTTGGTTCACCCATGATGCTTACCTCCTTTTTAATACCATAAGGTTCTCTATCCTCCCTTATCTCCAGCGAGGTTTGTTTGCTACCGTGTTCTCTCAATGCGATCCTTAAGGACCTGACTGCAGACCTTAGCATACAGAGGAATACAGAGGAATTCAAACAGCAACAGACCAATGGGTCCCTCAGAGGCTGTTTGTGATAATGGAAGATACCAGAAATATCAATTCATACCAGAGCATACTTACTTTATCTATTATGTCTTAGAGAATCTTTTGCTCTAATTCTGCATAATCATAGAATCACTCTCGTATGAAGTCAGTGATGGCCATGGTGGATAATAATCCGCCTTATTTGGATTTCGGCTTTTCGTTTCCCTCCTTCGTCAGTTCCCTGAAGACGATATCCCATATTTCTGGTTTTCCGTCTGGCTGACCACGTCCGCTGCACCTGCTGCCACCAACTTCTCAGCCATGTTGAAGATATGTTGCACCTTTTCGTCTCTTGTGGAAAACTAAGTTATCAACTTTCTTTTCGAAGTTTTTATCAAGAACGACTGACCGCCTATAACCACTCTTCTTGATTATTTTTTTTTCCTTACCGTATCACGAATTCCATATCAACGTACTTATAAATGAGCACACACACTTGCGTGTGTGTGTGTGTGTGTGTGTGTGTGTGTGTGCGTGTGTGTAAGTATACATGTAACCTACCAAATACACGTCATATTTAATCTCTTCTGTAGCCACCTGTACTTCTTCAGTCACTATAGCCTAAGAGCAATGCTCCCTCTCCACGTGAGGTGCTGCCTTAATATGATGTGTGTGTGTGTGTGTGTGTCAGATCGAGGTATGACATCTAACGTTTGCCATTCCGGGTTATCTTTCAAGGCAGATTAACATCAATCTTCCCGTGTATCCAATTCACGAAGCGTTTTCACCTAATATCTATTTCTTATGATATGTATACCATCACCAAACAAGACAGATATTCCATCTGCATTTATCTATACGTTCAATGAGGGAAAGAAAACGAAACGATACACCGAGATATAGAGAGACAATATAGCAAATGTATGAATTAAACTTGTGATAATGACCAGTAGAGGATGCTTAAATTTCTTTCCAAAATCTCTCAATGGTTTATCTGGAGAATGTAACTTACAGTCTGATACCGTCTGACATATCATGCATCATCAGAAAAAGATATTTTGTTCTTTTATCTCAGATAGTAGCCATAGATCAAGCTGCACTTGAAACCACTGTCTTTCTTTTCTTTCTATTCGTACACATGTCTTACACTCTTGATAAAAACTTTTTCACTGTTCCTATTAGCTTTCCTCCTACCCATGTATTCGTATGACGTTTCATCTCTGTCAACCCAATCATACGCTCTCTCCAGATCCACAGATGCCACAAACAGTTCCTTCTGTTCCTTTAAGAATTTCTTATACACATTCTTTAAAGCAAACACGTGATCCACAGAGCCGATGCCACTTTTGAAACCATATGATTCCTCACCATTCTGATGCTCTGTACATGGCTTCACTCTCTCAGTCACCACTATTTCATACAGCTTACCAGGTACACTCAGCAAACTTATACCTCTGGAGTATGAACCTTTGTACCCCCGGCCTTTAGAAAATGGCACTATATATGCATTCTGCCAATCCTCAGGCACCTCACCATAATCCAAACATATACTGAAAATCCTTACTAACCAATCAACAATACAGTCCCTTTTATTAAGAAGTTCATCAGCAGTACCATCCACTCCAGCCGCACGTTTCGTCTTAGCTCTCTATCTTCTCATTTCATCACTACGTTACCACTTCGTCATGTGCCCTCTTCATCGATGTTCCCATTTGTTCTCTTGTTTTTCGCACACTATTAACCTCCTTCCAAAACATTCTTTTTCTCCCTGAAGTTGACATCATCACAATTCCCATTGCCCTCTTTTTCATCCCCTGCCTCTTTCTCATATACATCTCGCAATCATTCGCACCCCTACCCTTTCTGACCTGCTCCTTCCACATTACGCATGCCACAGACTTCTCTCGCACGTGCCAGCACCGCTTCTCTGAATACCTCCCGAGGTTTGTTTACTCTTACCTTTTTGCCATTCTATTCTCTGTCGCGCCTGGTATTTTTTCAAGCAAGTCATTTTTCCCAGCTCGCTTAATCACCCTCTTCTCATCTATAAAGTGTCCTCTTTGCCAAAAAACCTCTATGAATTCTAACCCTAATATCCACAAAGTAATGATCAGACATTTCATCATTTGTCCATCTCAGCACATCTACATCCAAAATCTCTTTATCGCATGTCCATCAATTAGTATGTAATCCATTAATACCCGGTAACCATCTCTCCTAATCACGTACGCATAAGTTGTGTATGTCTATCTTTTCAAACCAGGTATTCCCAATCACCAGCCCTTTCTTAGCACACATCTCCTCAAGCTGTTCATCATTTCTATCCTTCTTACTGAATACCCCATGCTCCCTAATCATACCCTCTCTCTCTCTCTCTCATATATATATATATATATATATATATATATATATATATATATATATATATATATATATATATATATATATATATATATTTTTTTTCATACGATTCGCCATTTCCCGCATTTGCGAGGTAGCGTTAAGAACAGAGGACTGGGCCTTAGAGGGAAAATCCTCACCTGGCCCCCTTCTCTGTTCCATCTTTTGGAAAATTAAAAAAAAAACGAGAGGGGAGGATTTCCAGCCACCCGCTCCCTCCCCTTTTAGTCGCCTTCTACGACACGCAGGGAATACGTGGGAAGTATTCTTTCTCCCCTATCCCCAGGGATAATATATATATATATATATATATATATATATATATATATATATATATATATATATATAGATAGATAGATAGATAGATAGATAGATAGATAGATAGATAGATAGATAGATAGACAGATAGATAGACAGATATAGATATCTACTTGCCCTAGGAGTCCCTTTTATCCTTACGAGGCTTCTGCAGCACTCAGGGAGCTGGCCATGTCCACCGGTCGGGACCACAGGTTATAACAAGTGGTGTGATATGTATGCGTCTAAGTGGCGAGAGTTCAGGGCAGTTTATTGGTACTTGTTCGGTGTCTTCTTTGCGGTAACAGCATCGTGGGCATGAAGGGTCTGGCGATATGCTTAAACGGTGTTTGTGGTGTTGCTGTGATGGCTGATGGACGTCCAGAGTGTAAGAGGGAGAGCGTGACTTTTTTTTTCTGGGGAGTGTGTCTGGTGGGATGAAGTTTAAGAGTGAGCATGGAGGTCGGTTGTTTAATGGTTGTCGGGTTATCTTAGTCTGGATGTGTCTTGCCATTGTTATATTTTGTTGAGAATGGGGGGGATAGGGGGGATGGGGAGGGGGGTGTTCAGTGGTTAGATACACTGAAGTGTGAGGCAGGGGTAAACTTTCTTTTTCTGCTTGGGGGTTAATGGTTAGTTATAGAGTGGTTTGACTGGGGGCTATTGTCCTTCTGCCAAGCATGTTGAGATGGGTCTGTATTGGGAGAATCTTTATTTCATTACGAAGGTGTTGGGTGTGTGTTGTGGTTGCTAGGTAGCCAGTAACCCGTTCTGAGTGCACTATTTTGTGTGGCTCGCAGTTTTGTTACATTTGCTTCTGAGGTAGGTGGGAGACTAGGCAGGTGAGGCACAGTTTAAAGTAGAGGTGATGAATCGTTTGAAGATGTGGCAAAATTCTTCTTCTTATCCAGATATGGTGCTAGTTAGTGTTCTGAGGGCATTTAGTTCGTGTGTTGCTTTTTGTGCTTATGATATTAGTGTGGGGAATAAATGTCATGTGTATGCTGTACGTGATGCCTAGAATGGTTGGTATTTTGTCCAGTGAGAAGGACTGTCTATCAAGGTGACTGGAGAGTGTGAGCTGGATTCGTGTTTGTCTGGGGATAAAACAATAATTGAAGACTTTCGTGGCGATGCAGACATTCTGTTCTGGGTGAGCAATGTAGCGCTTCATGTTTGATGTTACTGCTGTGGTTTTAGGGTGTTGTGATGTGACTGTGAGTCTTGTGCACAAGCAAAGACCTTCATGTTGAGGTCTGTCTGAGGTAATGGGAGGTCTTGTAGAAGAGGCTGAAGATAACTGTAAAAAGAGCTGCTCTTTATGAACCTCCATCACACAGTTTTAGTGATCTGGAGGTGAAGCCAATGTGAGTGACTCTAGCATAGCGACCGGCTATGAAATTGACCACCCACTTTTGCCACTGTTGTGGAGGGTAATGTCAAGGACGAGCACAGTATGGCAAGCATCTGTGATGGGTACAGTGGCAAATGCTTTGTTGATGTCTATTGCCACTAGTACTGTGCGGGAAGGGGATTGTGGTTCGTTGAATCCATTTAGGGTATGTTGTTTGAGATCAAAGTGTAATGTGGTGGGAGAGTGTTTAGGTCTGAAGCTATGTTGGGTGGGTGAAAGTGGAATGTTTTGTCTGATTCTGTTGTGGATCAATTTTACACATAGCTTGGATTTTGAAGATAGAGGCGACATACGGCGGTAAGAAGAGTGGGAGTTAGGTGGTTTGGATGGTTTTAGGACTGGTATTACGCTGGCAAGTTTTCAGGACTTAGGGAATTCGTTGCACAGTATGTATATATATATATATATATATATATATATATATATATATATATATATATATATATATACATACACAACTTCAGTTTTAAGATATGTGTTACGGGAGGCGGTGTGAAAGGTGGTGGAGATACATGACATACAAGTGTTAGAAAAAGATGTGTCATATCTGATCGATACGAGCAGGTGGCTAACCTGACGTGACAGACGAGGCGATATATAATCCAACAGATCTAGAATGCCTTTGAGGAACATCATAATTAGCTAACAATCACTCGCAACATAAGTCATACTTAGCACGACCGAAGAAAAATATGAATAAACTGACATTAATCTGCTTGAATGAAAAGTAATTGTTTAATTATGAATTATCATGATACACACACACACACACACACACACACACACACATATATATATATATATATATATATATATATATATATATATATATATATATATTTTTTTTTTTCTTTTGCTGATAACCACGAGGAAAAAGAGACAGGACACAACACCGCATTCATGAGGATACATTGCGGGTAAGAAGTCACCTCAGGAGAATCTGTATCACAAGGCCATTATGTTCCTGCTACTGGAAAAATCGCTGTCTTGGGCTGCAGGAGGCACCCGGTAACACCCAGACCCTTTCTTAGTTGGGGGTCCTGGGGCAATTGTAAATACATAAACAATACATGAGTACATATAGATAAATGAATATATCAATATGCAAGTATGTAAATATATAAATATATTCCTGAATTAATAAATAAATCTGTTTATCTATCATTCTATCTTTCTGTCTACTTATATATCCATCTCTCTCTCTCTCTCTCTCTCTCTCTCTCTCTCTCTCTCTCTCTCTCTCTCTCTCTCTCTCTCTCTCAGTCATCTTTCCAGCTTGAGAAACAGCTCTCAAGAGAAACAGTTTCGAGAGTAAACGAATTTCCAGTACTTGAAAAGCAGATTTGGCCATTCTACTGATGTGCAGTTTCCAAGAAAAGCTGAAGGCTCTATCAATGCTAAACATTCAGTGAATGTGTATTCAGTATGCATAAGATCCAACACAATGGTATGAGCACAAGAGGGCAAAACTCCTGCACTGTGGAGGTGACAGGGGAACCTGTGCCATCGCTAATTTTTCAGTCCTGCCCCTCTCCAGCAACACACCAGCCTCTTCTCGTCTCCTCATTAAAGAAAATGATAAAAATTTCGAGTAAAAATTAAGGTCTTGAGGAAATTTAGGCCTTATCATGTAGCGACGAAGAAAATCAACATGGTTTATGACTGAGAATATCATCAAACATTTACCTAATTTCAAGAATGAAGAAATATACAGATGGATATGCTAATGACGATCATATTCGAAGGTGAATCTGAAATCATTTTTTGGCAGAAGCTTCTTCTGGGAAATGATGGAGACAAGGCACTTGCTTCCTCTGTTCATAGGTCAACATGGCATCATATGATCTAACCCAACTTCATCTCAGTATCGATAATTATCATTTAGGACACATTTCATACGATTAATATTCAACACGCATTTTCTTTTCTTTTCTGCAGATGATTTGCAGTAATGTATTTCCACGTATCCCTTTTACGAGTCGCTCTTGAAAGAAGTAAACACGAAATGTTTAGACTTAGAATTTTAGTTAGAATACCATTTGGTGTAAAAATAAACTGCCCCTCAGGAGGTTCCCAAGTTTTACACTGGTTTTTTTGGGGGGAGAGGGGAGAAGATGTATTTTTTTCATGCCAACCTTCTGACCTTCTGACCTTTGAACGTTTCCAACGCCTGACCTCCAGACTCAACCCTGTCCCTCTGAGTGACATTCCACCCGTAATCATATGCGTTCAATTGAACAACGCAGTTCTGTGCACGAATCAATCCCTAACAAGCAACACACCTATAGCAACTAGACGCAAAGAATTCCTATAAGATTCATTTCAATTCATTTCAATTCCGAATCGATTTCAAAAGATACGAAATGAGAGAGAGAGAGAGAGAGAGAGAGAGAGAGAGAGAGAGAGAGAGAGAGAGAGAGAGAGAGAGAGAGAGAGAGAGAGAAGAGAGAGAGAGAGAGAGAGGCAAAAAAAGACTCAATTTCTGTGAATTTCAGGTTGCCTCGAGATTGCTTACGAAATGCACGGCAGCCATAAGCTGATGAGATGAAACGGTTTGTAGCGAAGGTGGAACTCCTGCCATCATTTCAACGGGGGATGGATAGTTTGCCCGTTGGCTGTAGATACTAAGAGCTGGCACCAGATCGACGCTTGACACCTACCAGGGAAATCGACCCGGGTCTACAGCGGGCAACATAGCGCATGACCTCATCTGACAAACCAGAAGGAAAACGCGGAGCGGATCTAATGCTCCTAACGAGGAAAAACACATGATTCGGATCCGACATCGACGGCGGGAATATAAGCCGGATGTACGAGCCACCACGGGAACATGACCCCACTCTAATGACCCATGGCCAGAACATAACCCAAGTCTAAAAGATTTATAACTCGATCATGGCTGCATCTTGTACCTACCAAGGGAACACGACTCGTGTTTAACATCGACTCACGAAATACCATCTGTAACCCAACAGCTAAGACGAGATGAAACATACACCACAGAAGCATAATTAGGGCTCAACTCCTATCATGAGAACATGACCTGGATCTAATAACCTCCACCGAAACACCTCCTACCTGAACTTCTGATCCGCCGAAACTAAGCAACTCGGATCTAACTCCCGCCTGGGGAATATGACCCGAACCTAAGATCAACAACAGATGCAGGAACTTTATCTAACACCCGCAACAGAGGGACGCCTTGGATCTAGCGTCAACAGATGGATCATGAACTTGATCTAACAACCACAACAGAAAGATGACCTGTTTCTAACATCCACAACAGGAACATGAGCCTGATCTACCACCTACAACAGGAAGATGACTTCAACCTAACCTCCGAAACAGGAACATGAACCTGATGTAACAGCCACGACGAGATGACCTGGATATGACATCCCTAACAGGAACGTGAACCTGATCTATAACCCACGTCAGGATGATGATTTGAACCTAACCTCTACAACAGGAACTTGAACCTGACCTAACACCCACAACAGGAACTTGAACTTGACCTAACAGCCACAACAGGATATGACCTGGATCTAACTTTCACAACAGGAATATGAACCTTATCTATCACCTACACCAAGATGATGATCCTAACCTCCACAGCAGGAACTTGAACCTGACCTAACATCCACAACAGGAACATGACCTGGACCTAACCTCCAGCAGTCAGTCCTCAGCCACCAAGGTAACATGAACCGGGCATAGAGAGAGAGAGAGAGAGAGAGAGAGAGAGAGAGAGAGAGAGAGAGAGAGAGAGAGAGAGAGAGAGAGAGAGAGAGAGGAGAGAGAGAGGAGATAGAGATAGAGGAGAGAGAGATAGAGGAGAGAGAGGAGAGGAGAGAGAGGAGAGGAGAGGAGAGAGAGAGAGAGAGAGAGAGAGAGAGAGAGAGAGAGAGAGAGAGAGAGAGAGAGAGAGAGAGAGAGAGAGAGAGAGAGAGAGAGAGAGAGAGAGAGAGAGAGAGAGAGAGAGAGAGAGAGAGAGAGAGAGAGAGAGAGAGAGAGAGAGAGAGAGAGAGAGAGAGAGAGAGAGAGAGAGAGAGAGAGAGAGAGAGAGAGAGGCGATCTTCGACAAGTTATACTGGTGACCTCACAAGAATAATGAGGGAGTTTGGGTGAGGAAACTTAGGCAGCCGACGGCCAAGTTGTATTAGAAGGCTGGTTATAAAGCCAAGACCCAAAATATGTCGGTGGAGAAGGCACCAGACTGCTGCTGCACAGCTCTATCCCACATTTCATGATCTCAGGTTGCAGGTTATGCTATTTCTATTATGCTAGGAGCCCGATTTTAGTATTTGAGGCTACGCTCAATGAAGGCAAGACACGGTGGGGATGTACTCTAGTTAATCTATACACTTGTAATGTCACGTACTTCCCTAATGGCCACAAACCAAGTGTCAGTTCAAGAGCCGTTGTCTAAGGTGGGCCTCGTCAGCGCCTCCTCCTTCGTGACCACGTAAACTATGGGCATTACTTTCTCGTGCATAAGACTCACCAGTTCTTTGCCTGGCACCGGCCACTCTCATACCAACACCCCGCCCAAACTGCGGGACATTATCAGGACATCCTAGCCGTCACATAGGTCGGTGAACTGAAGTCATGATTCTTCACTCATACAATAATTGTTTATATAAGCGCGCGCGCGTGCGTGTGTGTGTGTGTGTGTGTGTGTGTGTGTGTGTGTGTGTGTGTGTGTGTGTGTGTGTGCCCTTTCACACACACACACACACACACACACGTAAGCACACCTACACACATACATATACGTTGGAACATAGGTATGGACATGAAACACCGATGTATGTACGTACATCAGCCAGCAATTTGTAAACAAATTCTCACCTGAGGTGCGGTGAAGAACTAAAAAGAGTAAAGCATAAAGAAGGATCAGGGAGTTAAGGATTGGAAAGTAGAGAGTGAAAAGAAGACGATGACAGGAAGGAGATGCTAACACACAGAGCACAAACGTCGTCGGGCACAGGACTGAGACCGATGTGTAAGATGAAGACAGTGAAGGTTAACTAGTGAGAGGAGTGTGAGTGAGGTGAGGCGCTTATAGAGTTAGTGGTCTGAGGTGATCAGGTGTTCAACGTCCCCCCAGGGGTTGGTCGATAACCTGGGCACCTGGCTTAGAGATTGCCTTCTTAAGGGAAATCTATGTGCCAGTGCCACCTCCGCTAACATAAGACAAAATTAGTGTACAAAGTAGGAGAGGTGAGGAGAGGTGAAAGCTACGGTGAGGAGCTTGGTGTAAGAGGTAGAGAGTTCAGGGCATGCTAGAACAGAGAGTGTAAGATAAAGGCTGAGAAACTGATGGTAAATGAAAGTCTGAACAGTAAGAATAAAGACTGTAGAACGAAGAGTTGGCCATGAATATATAGAGAGTGATGAAGACAGACTGAGCAACACGGAGACGATAAGAGTTGAGTGCCGGCCACAGTGTAGGATGCAAAATGGGACGGAGTATCCCCATAGCCGGTGCTGGTATCCGGGCTCACTGACCCTCACTCACACACCGTCCTGGGTACTCATTTGGTAACAACCGGGAAAGTCTACCGTCATTCACTCGCTCATTTTGCTGGACCTTTACACTTTCTATGAACAGCTGAATCATTCTACAGATACTTTTTTTTATTTTTTCATATCTTAAAATGCCGAAACTTCCAGAATGTGTTTAGTATGGGGAGTTTAAAAGTTTTATTCTTTTTTACCAACGCTTTAATTAGTTCACAAAGCGCAACATTCTTTTTTCTTTCCTCCAAAGCAAATAACATCCATTCATAATCTCACTTCCTTCATGTGGTTGACGAATCTCACTCCACAAGTTTCGGTGGCTGAGGGAAATGTGTAGATCGTCACGCGTTCCTATCTCATCACCGAGAGTGTACGCACACTGTGGCAAACACGATGAAAAATACCAGACAAACAACTATTTCTAAATACACACACACATAGACACACACACATACACACACACACACAGTGTTTCTATCCCCAAAACAAATAAAAAACACTATAGACCACAATGGCACACAAACACGTACTTTATTACAAGAGCTTAAAAATTATACATCCCATAAATCCACACCTGCACCCACATGTGGATTCCGTACTCAAGCAGTCCATTCCACATACTAAACGCACTATGCGCTCATGCTCACATATACTGACACACACACACACACACACATACACACACACACACACACACACACACACACACACACACACACACACATACACACACACATGCAAAACGCCTTGAAATGTCGTTCAAGATGTCACTAGAGAGAGGCAGAGTGCCAAGGGAATGGAAAAGGGCGAACATCATACCTATTTATAAGAAAAGAGACCAGGAACAGCCACTGAACACAAACAGGTTTCACAGAAGAGTGTTTTCTATAAGGTTCCTGAAAAGACTATTAGAAAGAAAATGGATGACTTTCTATAGAGGATACATCATATGAGACAGCACGGTTTGAAGGAAAGGAGGATACGTGAAACAAACATACATTTCTACGAAAGAGTGAGCTCTGTCTTAGACAAAAGGGACGGATGAGTAGATCGGGACTGCCTGAAAGCGTTTGACACTATACCGTAATGGAGGCTGATTTTAAAAACTGGATCACCTCGCGGGAGTACGGAGGAAACCCCTCCGATGCACAGATTATCTCATTAGAGGAAAACGAAGAACGCATGTCAAATAAGACTTCTCCAAATGGGTCGAGATGATCAGCTGAATCTGGGAAGATTACTCTTCTTCCCTGAAGGTATGCACTTATGCAAAGGTTATGAGGGAAATGAAAAGCGAGAAGGAGTGTAGCAACTTACAAGACGACCCAAACACATTTCATGGCTGACGAAATTAAACGCAAGCATTGTCAAGTAATAAGGATATGACAGGCTGTAAGAAGGCCTCATTATGATTATCATCAAGCAGAAAATATGCTTCAGGACTGTGTGCGAGAAGGACTTGGGAGTCGCAAATGTTCCAAATTCGGAGACAAGTTGAGGAGAAAAACATCAGGTAAACGTTGGAATAGCTTTCAAGTGTATGGATAAGGAATTATATTGCGACTGTATGTAACCTGCATAAGGTCAAAGCTAGAACATGCTTTATCAAATGTGGTCACAACACCTACAGGAGCATAAAGAGCTAATAGAGAAGATGCTACCGTGATTAAGAGGTCGGAGTTACAAGGAGTGTCTACAGAATTTAAATTTGCCCACCTTGGAAGAGGTGAGCTAATCACAAAGTTAAAGTTTTTCGTTGATGTGGACAGTGGACAGTTCTTCGAGAGATGGAGGGATAAAGCAACCAGAGGACGTACCATGATATAAAGAAAGTAACTTTAGAAATAATGCAAAGAAGAATTTCTTTATCTAAGAATAGTGGATGAATAGAATGAAATGACTGAGGACATGGTGAAGAATAGTGGATGAATAGAATGAAATGACTGAGGACATGGTTAATGGAGAGAGCAAACATAAATTGACTAGGTTGCATGAAAGTAGAGAATGATCAAGAGATAGGGTCTCAATAAGAGTAAAATTCCCTCCCTCTACAGTATAAGTAGTTAATTACAAATAGGTAATCACACACACACACACACACACACACACACACACACACACACACACACACACACACACACTTCACTCACCTCTCCCCATCCTTCGGACACACAGGAAAAAATCGCAAACCAGAGAACTGCGTCATCGCTTCCACAGTCCATATCATATTCACAGACAGTGGTTGTGATCACAGCTGGCTTGAATTACTAAGGAGGCCAGCTGGTGTCTAGTAGAGGTGTGACACTTGGAAGCAGGCCTGAGAAGGTACTGTACCAGCTGTTGGCGTGACACTGGGTAACAACCCCAGAAAGGTGCCTGCTGGTGGCGTCGCACGAAAAAAACAGCGTGTAAAAGGCGCCTGCTGGTACCTTGGCACCGGGAAGGGGCTGCAGCAAAGTGTTTGCTGGTAGTGTCGTACTAGGATTAAGTCCACAAGAGATGCCTCATAGTGGCATGGTACAGGGAAGGAGCCTCATGAAGGGTCCTGCCTGTTGTTTCTCATAGATTAGCAGCCGCAAGAATGTTCCCTCTGCCGGCCTGACACAGGTGTTTACTAGTTCTAAGGTGTCTTCTGGTAGCGTGGCACAGGTCATAATCCCGAAGACAGTGTCTACTGATAGCGCAGTCCTTATGAACTAATACAAGAAAGTGCCATCTTGGAGCGTGGCACTGGTGAGTCACACTATGAATTACTCTGGTGTAAGCGAAGCAAAGGTGACCCGACCCGAGAGATAGGTGTGCCTGTTGGTAGCACTAGAGAACAACCTTAAAGATGGTACCAGCTGGTTGCTTGGTACAGCTGGACAACCACAGGAAGATGGCAGCTGAAACATAAGGCACTGGAAATCAACAACATAAAAATGCGTGCTGGTAGTAAGGCAATATCAAACACTCCCTTAGATATGCTCCTAAGAAGGTGACAATGAGGAGAAATCCAGAGGAGTATATGCCAGGGGCGTGGCCTTTGGGAGGTGAGGTAAGGTGACTAATTACAGGGCTCTACGATGGAAGAGGACCACGATTTTGCCATAGCAATGGCGAGCTGCTTGAAGAATGTGACGACTGGTAGTCTTCCTCTAGGAGGGAGCTCACTGAGGTCGCCTTCTGGTAACGTAGCGCTAGAAAGAGACCCCGACCAGCGACCTAATGTTAGAGTGACGCTGATGAGCAGCCAAAAGAAAGCGTCGGCACATACCGTGACACTGAGGAACATCCCAAGATACCTGCTAGAAATATGGCACTAAAAAGAACACCCAGGTAGGTGTCTGCCGGTATCATGGCACAGGTGAGCAGCCACGAGGTGCCACCTGGTAGCTTGGCACTGAGGAACAGCTAATACAAGACGACAGCTGGGAGCTTGGCACTGAGGAGCAGCCACAGTAAGACGCAGCTGGTAACGTGACACTGAGAAGGAGCTACAGTAATACGTCAGGTGGGATAGCGGCACCAGGAACAGCACGGTGGAGACACTGGCACAGCGGAGGAGACCAATGAAGCTGGCTGATATATCACCACCACTCACACCAAGATGAGCAATGCACTGCTTGCTGGAGGTGCCAGTACACCTCACAGACATATAGAAGACTGATGACTCTCACCGGCCGGGTATTGCATTATGTGTTGGGCCAGGATACACATGTCATTGTCAGGTATAATGATCCCATCAAGAGAAGCTGATATTATAAATGTTGCGCTAGGGAGATGATTGAAGTGATTGGAAGAATACTAGGCTAATGAAAAGGTGTATGATACAAAGATGACCAGGCCTTCAGTACAATGATATACTCTTGGTACTTCTGTATACTGGAAGTACACTTGTATACTCGAGATACACTAGTATATTCGAAGTGAAATAGTATACTCAAGGTAAACTAGTATATTAGAGGAATATCTGTCTACTCAAGGTACTGTAGTATACTCCAGGTACACTAACATATACGAGAAACGTTATTATACTAAAGGTAACATTCTATACTCGAAGTCTAATAGTGTACTTTATGTACACTGGCATACTCAAGGTACAATCGTATACTCGAGTTACATTTGCATACTCAAGTTTCTCTAGCATACCCTTCGTGCACTAGCATCCATAAGATACACCGGCTTACACAAAGTACATCATCCTACACGAGGTACACCAGCATACAAGAGGTACACCAGCATACAAGAGGTACACCAGCATACACGAAGTACACCAACATACACGAGGTACACCAGCATACACGAGGTACACTAACACACACGAGGTACACCAACATACACGACGGACGCTAATATTCAGCTGTATTCGAGGTGCAGGGAAAGTATGATGATCTCATGATGAACTATAATGCTGAGCCGGAATACGCTTAGAGGAAAGAAACGGAGACAAGTTTGTGTTGCGCAAGAGCGTGTCAGATGTGCATCTCGAGCTGAAGGATGAGTGGGTCGGAGGCTCTGCCAGAACTTTAGGTGTGACGTCTACAATGATGAGAGTTTGTCACACTCAAACGTTGCAGTTGTTAACGACGGGATTTCTGCTTTTGATCGGAGAACATTCATTCTTGACGAGCCTGTGATCTCTTCAGGAATTTATTAACGAATAGGAGGAAAATTACGATAAAAAATAAGGACGTCGGCAAAGGTAAATAACGTACGCAAACAACTGAAGAAAAAAAATTCATCGACCAGCAAACAAGCAGTTAGTTACAACATGATCATTCTGAGCAGAACACTCACTGTTCAGAACTACACAGGTGGTACTGTCACAATCAGCTGGCACAACGACTCAGGTGGTACCGTCACAACCAGCTGGTAAAACGACACACGTGGTACCGTCATAACCAGCTAGCACAACGACACAGGTGGTACCGTCAGAACCAGCTGGCACAACTACACAGGTGATACCGTCAGAACCAGCTGGCACAACTACACAGGTGGTACCGTCAGAACCAGCTGGCACAACTACCTATGTGGCACCGTCACAACCAGCTGGCACGCATGACGTACTTGAAGAAAATCTGACGTAAACAAAAAATCAAAATGTCTGATGAGGCAAAAGATAAAAATCACCGGAAATGATATACAATTACTGCCAGATAACAGTGAGTGTTACCGCCAGAAGAGGTCTTATCGACACACGGAAATATTCACATGGTAAACGAAAGGGGTATCAGGAGGCGGTGGACGGGCGACGCTGATAATACCCAGTGAATGTCACCACACATCAGGGGGCGAAGACAATGTCATGCCGGAGTTGGGAGATCACGTACTGAAATGCTCGCAGTGCTTTACCGCCCCGCGAGCCACACCGATCCATCTCACACTGCCGGCCTGGTCGCGGCCTCACCATTAAGGATGCGACGGCAGTATGTTGTGATAGACAAACAGCCCTTGTTACCTCCTTCGGCTACGCTCACCCGTTAGATTAGATGGTTAATGGATGATATTGCAGTTATATTCCCCGACAATATGCCACATGTATGATACACTCCCCCCCAATCACACAGTCGTGTATCATATGAAATAAACTATTTCAGTATTTGAGAATGAAAGTATCATGTGTAAGAGAAGACCTTTGGATAAATCACAAAAACATGAACATACTTACAGTTCGACTCATGTGATCACTGAAAACCTTGTTGTGAGCATCGAAAACAAGGCAATATTTACACCATCTCCCAAGTGCAGTCGCTGGCAAACTCCAGAGCCAGTGTCTTGTGTGGCTAGACAGACGAAAATAAGACTATCTTTTTTGTCAGCTGGGACGACAAGGGTAAATAAATGCCCTTTTCAAGGCCATCTCATCAACGCTGTGTGAGTGTGTGTATAATATATATATATATATATATATATATATATATATATATATATATATATATATATATATATATATATATATATATATATATATATATATATTTATATATATATATATATATATATATATATATATATATATATATATATATATATATATATATATATATATATATATATAATGTGCGTGTGTACGCGTTTTTGTGTATACATATGTATATGGGTGGGTTGGGCCATTCTTTCGTGTTTCCTTGCGCTACCTCGCTAACGCGGGAGACAGCGACTAAGTATAATTCATCAACCGACCCTTAGGGAGGATGAAAAGCTAGGTCGATTACAGACCGACTGCCTCAACCAGGATTCGAACCTATGCGCCAGCCCCGAGGCGGTGTGTGAATGCGTCATGTCCAGAAACGATAACCGCTCCGCCATGGAGAGCCATAATCATATTTTGTTGTTACATTTCTTCAGTGTTCAATATACAGAGTATTGAAAACAGTTCAGAACGTGGGTCAGGATTCTTAAGCTTTCCTCTTCAAACTGTTTCGAGTCATTTTGTCTATGTTCAGTCATTCGTTCCCTCGATGCCGCAAGAGATGTTCGAAACTGTTTCAGCATTTTGGGTGCTCGAAGTTGTTTATATAGGTTTTACTTATTTGCCTAGCTATGAGTTTGAGCTATTTCACTTTCGGGTCACAGTGTAGCACTGGAGTGGCTTTTCATGTGGCCTTTTCTTTCTATTATTTAAAGTTAGCTCCTTCAGCTTACAGAAATCATACATAGTACTCTCAAGACTAACATTAAAAGTTTGTACACTTGTAGGCTCATAATCTTCGTGCCAGTCAGAGATATAATCTATGAACTTATTTTGATATTCTTGTTCACTATTAATCTTCTACTCAGCTGGACACCCACTAAGTTATTAGTAACTGATCAGACATAAAACCATCAAGGTCAGAACTGTGAGTTGTGTATGACAAGTTAAAGCTTATACACCTGTCAAGCATTCCTCCATAAATGTGTGTTGGTCGATTGTTACTGATGATTTGAACATCATCTAATGCATCCAGGAGTAAGATTAGACTTCTGCTATTAGTGGTAGTGATAAGGTCACCCACATTCTTGTATAGAGCTTTTAAAATCTCCAATTGGGGCATTAGGTTCAGCACGACGAAAAAAATCAGGTAAATCTATGTAGTGGAGGAGGTTGGCAGGTGCAGAGGTATTTAGTATAATGAATGTAGAAAAATCGAAGTTACCTTATTATCATGGTACTGGAATCCGACGGATTTTAGGAAGATATTCCTATATGAAGTAAAGACTTTTATACACGTTAGACAAGTGTTTGTTGATCGAGGATCATAGCATTTGTAATTAATTCACGCAGGTTTACCAGGAGGTGTTCGACATTCTCGTGTAATGTGACAGTTTCCTCAGTATCGACCTTGTGGTGTAAATCAGAGTATTTTTTTTCTTTTTTCCAAATCACGGAGTCAATCTTCTAGGTGAGTATTCTGGTGTTACTATACTGTACAGCAATGTTTATGTTAGCCATAATATCTAAACTTTGCTTTGATAACCCTGATGATGTCAAGTCTTTCATGTATTTCTCTATACCGAGATTTCCAGTAACTCTAGAATGATTCCATGTGTTTTGATAGATCTCTCATTGTGATGCACCATGGTCGACTGTATTTCCTGACTTCGATACATTGTTGTTCATATTTTCACTTTTCGAAGCATCATTTAATGGTCCACTGCTCAGTAACTTCCTCACATAACTCCTGCAAGTTCTCACAAAAATACATCAATACATTTGAACACATTAGACTTCTTGTTGTCACCATGTTCAGGTACTCCTTACACCTCGTCACTCTGCAATTGGGATTACAAAGTACGTCGATAGATTCACACAAGCTTTCCTTCCTATTACCATATTCAGGTGTTCCTATTACTTAGCATTTGAATTTTCTCACAAAGCACTTGAATAGATTCTGTTGTGCTTTTATAGTTTTAAATCTTGTTTTTAATTCTGCTTTTGGATTTTTTCTTAACATTTTTTTTTAACTGAACAACCATTTCATCATTTTCTAAATCAATGTAGTCCAAAACCTTCTCATCTCTCATCCTTGCCCAAGACTTCCCTTCCAGTTCTACCTCTCTTATACTACCTTTGCACTCCTGCCTATCATATATTCTCTTTCACTCCTTCCTTTCCAACACTCCCATCTTACTGTTCCCTCTCTAATACCATCCTTCGCCTCTACTATCCTTTTCTATATCTATATTTACGATTCTTTTTACAGATAACCTCGTCATGGACCACCAGGCCTCCTGTTACCTGTCTTTCCAATGTACTTTATCCCCCTTCACCCTCCCTTCACTTTACCCCCCTGTGTTTCTCTCCTTCTCCCTCCCCACCAGCATGTTAATCCAGACGTCATCCTTGATATTCTCTACACCGACGGTGTTAATAGAAATAATATTTGCGTTTACATATGCATAGCTCATGTTTTCAGTATAACCTACGATAAAAAAAAAAAAGGGAGAAGATTATGGATGAAGATAGCCACTGATCATGACGATAAACGAGCTACGATGTTGAATGTCTCATCTATCAATTAGCTTTCATACTGCGTCAACACCTGGCAACAGCCTCAAACAACACCCAGCCTCTACCACGGAGTAGCACGACTCCCGATGTATATATGCCACTTAATGTGGACAACGCCACGATCCACGTAAATATACAAGGTTGAGACCTCCGCTAAACACTCGTGACTAGAGATGTGTGAGTGGCAGCGTCGTGCGGTAGCCAACACAAATACAGACCAGGTGCTCATACACACACACACACACACACACACACACACACACACACACCACCCGCTAACGTCAACGCCATAGGAGAAAACTGAGCCTGTCATTCATGGGAGTGATCTCTCTCTCTCTCTCTCTCTCTCTCTCTCTCTCTCTCTCTCTCTCTCTCTCTCTCTCTCTCTCTCTCTCTCTCTCCGTAGGTGGCAGGCAGCCACGTTACCAGAGAGGCGTTACTACCGCTTGGGTATCGGGAGAGTTATTGACGGCGGAGCACTGAGCCAGCACTTCAGCGGATGTAAAGTTTCCCTCCTTAGCCCAGGATGCCTTTTTCATCTCCTCTAGCATTCACACAACTAACGTAAATTCTTTCCATCTCCCTCATAACACTGGCCTATACATAACTCACATGACTCCTTATTCTCAATTCTATATTTTCATGCGATGAGTGGTGTGAGGTGGCCCTCCTTAAAGACAAAATCTCGCCGTAGTTAAGGCGTCCGGGGCACACCATGGAAAGGTCCGTGGCGCTTGGCCGTGGTTAGAGAGCTGTGGTTTTGGTGCATTACACATGACAGTTGAAGGTGGGTGCGAGTGGATGCAGCATTTTTTCGTCTGTTCCTAGTGCTACCTCGCTAACGCTGGAAACGACGACCAAGTAGGATATATATATATATATATATATATATATATATATATATATATATATATATATATATATATATTCTGTTTCCCATTTTAGAAAGTTAATACAAGGAGGGGAGGATTTCCGGCCCCCCGCTCCCGTCCCCTCTAGTCGCTTGTGGCATGAGAAGAGTGGGAGGTGGGCTGTTTAGAAAGGGTAGTGAGTGGTGGGATGAAGAAGTAAGAGTATTAGTGAAAGAGAAGAGAGAGGCATTTGGACGATTTTTGCAGGGAAAAAATGCAATTGAGTGGGAGAAGTATAAAAGAAAGAGACAGGAGGTCAAGAGAAAGGTGCAAGAGGTGAAAAAAAGGGCAAATGAGAGTTGGGGTGAGAGACTATCAGTAAATTTTAGGGAGAATAAAAAGATGTTCTGGAAGGAGGTAAATAGGGTGCGTAAGACAAGGGAGCAAATGGGAACTTCAGTAAAGGGCGTAAAGGGGGAGGTGATAACAAGTAGTGGTGATGTGAAAAGGAGATGGAATGAGTATTTTGAAGGTTTGTTGAATGTGTCTGATGACAGAGTGGCAGATATAGGGTGTTTGGGTCGAGGTGGTGTGCAAAGTGAGAGGGTTAGGGAAAATGATTTGGTAAACATAGAAGAGGTAGTAAAAGCTTTGCGGAAGATGAAAGCCGGCAAGGCAGCAGGTTTGGATGGTATTGCAGTGGAATTTATTAAAAAAGGGGGTGACTGTATTGTTGACTGGTTGGTAAGGTTATTTAATGTATGTATGACTCATGGTGAGGTGCCTGAGGATTGGCGGAATGCTTGCATAGTGCCATTGTACAAAGGCAAAGGGGATAAGAGTGAGTGCTCAAATTACAGAGGTATAAGTTTGTTGAGTATTCCTGGTAAATTATATGGGAGGGTATTGATTGAGAGGGTGAAGGCATGTACAGAGCATCAGATTGGGGAAGAGCAGTGTGGTTTCAGAAGTGGTAGAGGATGTGTGGATCAGGTGTTTGCTTTGAAGAATGTATGTGAGAAATACTTAGAAAAGCAAATGGATTTGTATGTAGCATTTATGGATCTGGAGAAGGCATATGATAGAGTTGATAGAGATGCTCTGTGGAAGGTATTAAGAATATATGGTGTGGGAGGCAAGTTGTTAGAAGCAGTGAAAAGTTTTTATCGAGGATGTAAGGCATGTGTACGTGTAGGAAGAGAGGAAAGTGATTGGTTCTCAGTGAATGTAGGTTTGCGGCAGGGGTGTGTGATGTCTCCATGGTTGTTTAATTTGTTTATGGATGGGGTTGTTAGGGAGGTAAATGCAAGAGTTTTGGAAAGAGGGGCAAGTATGAAGTCTGTTGGGGATGAGAGAGCTTGGGAAGTGAGTCAGTTGTTGTTCGCTGATGATACAGCGCTGGTGGCGGATTCATGTGAGAAACTGCAGAAGCTGGTGACGGAGTTTGGTAAAGTGTGTGGAAGAAGAAAGTTAAGAGTAAATGTCAATAAGAGCAAGGTTATTAGGTACAGTAGGGTTGAGGGTCAAGTCAATTGGGAGGTGAGTTTGAATGGTGAGAGGCTGGAGGAAGTGAAGTGTTTTAGATATCTGGGAGTGGATCTGTCAGCGGATGGAACCATGGAAGCGGAAGTGGATCATAGGGTGGGGGAGGGGGCGAAAATTTTGGGAGCCTTGAAAAATGTGTGGAAGTCGAGAACATTATCCCGGAAAGCAAAAATGGGTATGTTTGAAGGAATAGTGGTTCCAACAATGTTGTATGGTTGCGAGGCGTGGACTGTGGATAGAGTTGTGCGCAGGAGGATGGATGTGCTGGAAATGAGATGTTTGAGGACAATGTGTGGTGTGAGGTGGTTTGATCGAGTAAGTAACGTAAGGGTAAGAGGGATGTGTGGAAATAAAAAGAGCGTGGTTGAGAGAGCAGAAGAGGGTGTTTTGAAGTGGTTTGGGCACATGGAGAGAATGAGTGAGGAAAGATTGACCAAGAGGATATATGTGTCGGAGGTGGAGGGAACGAGGAGAAGAGGGAGACCAAATTGGAGGTGGAAAGATGGAGTGAAAAGGATTTTGTGTGATCGGGGCCTGAACATGCAGGAGGGTGAAAGGAGGGCAAGGAATAGAGTGAATTGGAGCGATGTGGTATACAGGGGTTGACGTGCTGTCAGTGGATTGAATCAAGGCATGTGAAGCGTCTGGGGTAAACCATGGAAAGCTGTGTAGGTATGTATATTGCGTGTGTGGACGTGTGTATGTACATGTGTATGGGGGGGTTGGGCCATTTCTTTCGTCTGTTTCCTTGCGCTACCTCGCAAACGCGGGAGACAGCGACAAAGTATAAAAAAAAAAAAAAAAAAAAAAAAAAAAAAAAAAAATATATATATATATATATATATATATATATATATATATGAGATGGAAATGAGATGTTTGAGGACAATGTGTGGTGTGAGGTGGTTTGATCGAGTAAGTAATGTAAGGGTAAGAGAGATGTGTGGAAATAAAAAGAGCGTGGTTGAGAGAGCAGAAGAGGGTGTTTTGAAATGGTTTGGGCACATGGAGGGAATGAGTGAGGAAAGATTGACCAAGAGGATATATGTGTCGGAGGTGGAGGGAACGAGGAGAAGTGGGAGACCAAATTGGAGGTGGAAAGATGGAGTGAAAAAGATTTTGAGTGATCGGGGCCTAAACATGCAGGAGGGTAAAAGGCGGGCAAGGAATAGAGTGAATTGGATCGATGTGGTATACCGGGGTTGACGTGCAGTCAGTGGATTGAATCAGGGCATACATATACATATATATATATATATATATATATATATATATATATATATATATATATATATATATATATATACCATGTCATCACACCTATATATTGTATGTATACAAACACACCCTTGCAGTTGAGAAGGGGATGAACATTGAGGTTTGTTGCGGCCCGGATGCCGTTCCCAGAATTCAAACCAGTGGACTTATGGTCATTAACGCTAACCACTACATCACGGAGGTGTATGTGTGTGTGTGTGTGTGTGTGTGTGTGTGTGTGAACAGGTGTACCAGGTCTCCTGGATGTGGTTGCATGGTGTACGAAAACTCACCTACGGTGAGGCAGTACCAATGTTAATCGTTGAAAAGGAGTAGAGTTTCGTCGAGGAACTTCTCACACCAGAGTAGCCAAACAGTTCCCTGCTTCGGATCGAAGCGCAGCTTTGAAGATGCAGGAACTCCAAAACAGGGGTGCTGGAGTTGTGTAATTAATAGATGAGAAGGACAGCGAGAGAAAAACTAATTTTCGTAATGTATCATATTAAAGACTATCAGAAGAAGCATGGAAATGAAAATCCTAGTGAGTGTCATCAGAACATTACGCTCTGTTGTCCATGTGTAAAACTCATGAATGAAAGCTGAGGTTGGAGGAGTATGTTTTGCTAAGAACTTTATCTCAAATATAGATATGAATTTAACAGTCACACATGGAAGGCTGATTATGAAGCTAGATCAACAAGCAGAAATAAGGAGCAGACTCCTTCGTTAGATGAAGGATTATCTTTGTGGAAGGGAACAAATGACGCATGACAGAGGGGCCTTCTCGAAATGGGTGGAGGTCACTGGTGGAGTACCGCAGGGTTCTGTTCTGGAACCGTTACTCTTCTTCATCTGTGTGAATGACTTACCTCTCTCTTACACTATCATTTCTTTTTCGATCAACCCTCCTTATACCATAAATTGTCCTTAAACATTCCTTTCCAACACATCCTCCCTCTTCTTTTCCGTCTGAGACCCACAACACGCACCATACAGCATTGAAGGGACTACCATAACATGACACACATATTTTGCTCTTAAAGACAGTGGCCTCTCCACACATTACTTGTATACTTCTCACGTATTCCCTGCGCGTCGAAGAAGGCGACTAAAATGGGTGGGAGCGGGGGTCTGGAAATCCTCCCAACCTGTTTCTATCTTTCAAGAGAAGGAACAGAGAATGGTGCCAAGTGAGAGATTTTCCCTCTAAGGCTATCAGTCACCTGTTCTTGACGCTGCCTCGTTAAGGAGGGAAATACCTATATATATATATATATATATATATATATATATATATATATATATATATATATATATATATATATATATATATATATATATATATATCGCTTTAGTGATGTAGAGCAAGGGACAGATGAAGAAGAGGCTTCATTTGCTCACATCCATTATCTGGCTGTCATGTGTAATGCACCGAAACCGCAGCTCCCTACCCACAACCAGGCCACACAGACCTTTCTGTGGTTTTCCCCAGCTGCTTCATATATATGTATAATATATATATATATATATATATATATATATATATATATATATATATATATATATATATATGACATGTGTATATATGTCAGTGTGTCTGCTTGTATGGAAGATCGAGTGTGTGTATGCGTGCCTGTGTTTCACGATGAATGTCTGTGTTTGTTTCACTATAAGCATGAACTGCTCATCCCTTTTCCCTTTTTCTTTGCCACCGAGTACAAAGAAAAATCATGGAACCAGTTAATTACTCCACACAGTAAATTCCAATGCCAGTACATGGAGGTGTGTGGAGCTCACGGGAGGCCCAAGCGTGGTGGGCGGAGGGAGGAGCCACTCCGCGGTACGGGAGGCTGGGAGAGAGGGACGACACACGACCCCACGGTGGTGGAGACGGTTGGGTGGAGAGGCTTGCCAACAGCTCTGCAAGCTGGCCAACAGTGCCGTGGGACGCTGAGCTGAGTTATAGCACTCATACACAAGAGGCGCTCTAACGTGTGAAAGCACATTAGAACAATTTTTTTTCTCCATTTTGTCAGGATATTTTTTTTTTCCTTCCCAATTTCTGACTCATGTACACACAAGAGAACCTCAGAAAGAGACAGACTGGTAAACTGAGTTGAACACATAGACACGAATATATAAATCTAGGTAAACGTCATACACGGAGAGATCTGTGGGGCGTAGATGTGGATAAGAGAACTGTGATTTCAGTGCATTATACATGACAGCTAAGGAATGTGAGCGAATGAGGTCTTTTCTTCATCTGTTCTTAGTGCTACCTATATGGCGAACAGTTCGATAAAAGAAAAGAAGAAGAAAATGAAACTCCTGGACGCCAACGTAGAAGCAAAACTTTTCAAGGCATCAGCCAAGACCACCAGAGTGAGAGGCAGCGAGGGTTGTGACCAGAGTGAGAGGCAGCGAGGGTTGTGACCAGAGTGAGAGGCAGCGAGGGTTGTTGGTCGGGCCAGGGCGGCCACACACCACCACAAACATCTTCACTGACCTAATTCCTTAAAGTCTTGAACTTGTTCTCTTCCATTCACACAATGTCCGCATGGATATACTTTCGATATATCTCCTTCATCTATCGCAATTCTCTTCCTGATAATCGATATATCAAGTACAATTATATACTCTAGAACATAGGCTCAGCATTTTCCACTTAAAAGCTCACCTAGTTATTTTTTCACCAGGTATGTTTACTCTTCTTGAATCAACAGTTTACTTCGTCTCGCCTAGCACAACCACACGCTGAGCCAAAAGAAAGATACCTCACAGTGATTTACATAAGAATATAAACATGTAGAAGAGTTGAGCATCTTTAATCTAACGAAATTTCATGAGTGTTAAAGGTGTGTTATTTCAGTACAAATGAATATGAAAAAGAATGGCGAGAATGAAGTTCGGTGGTGGTTCACATGCAGTATTGTTAAACTGTTCTAAATTAATCAAACAATCTCAAACTGAGGCAGGAATCATGGGACTTAACTTATTCGCCAATACTTTTACTATTTTTGTAATTGCAAAACATGACGATCATAGTATATCTTTTTAATCTAACCTAGACAAGCCAGAGAGATCATTATTCACCCATAATTGTTTATTTTTAGGACCAGGACCTAAACCTGAGTCTAAATATTTGTAGGCATTACTCATACTGGCATTAAGTCCCCCATAAAGTATCAACACACAGGAAAAAAAATGTGCATGAAAAAGTTTTTAATTTTGTATGTTGGCAGGTGTGGTGTAACAGCTGGTCCACGGTAGCACGGAGACACACCTGCATGACCACAGGAGCAGGTGTCAATGAACTAGTTCACACACAGCTGTGAGAACTTGCTCTTTTTCTTAACACGTTACTTGTCTCTTCCCTAACATCTACAACCTTCTCCTTTTTTCAAAGAAAAACTCATTACCTCCTTAGGAGGTAATGAGTTTTTCTCTTTTTTTCATCTATATTCTCGTCCCATTTGTTACATTAATTTTTTTTTCATCTATATTCTCCTCTAATTTGTTATATTAATTTTTTTTCATCTATATTCTCTTCTCATTTGCTACACTAATCTTTTTTTCATCCATATTCTCCTCTCATTTGTTACACTAATTTTTTTTCATCTACATTCTCCTCTCATTTGTTACACTAATCTTTTTTTTTATCTATATTCTCCTCTCATTTGTTACACCAATCTTTTTTTCATCAATATTCTCCTCTCATTTGTTACACTAACATTTTTTTCATCTATATTCTCCTCTCATTTGTTACACTAATCTTTTTTTTATCTATATTCTCCTCTCATTTGTTACACTAGTCTTTTTGTCATTTATATTCACCTCTCATTTGTTACACTAATCTTTTTTTCATCTATATTCTCCTCTCATTTTTTACACTAATCTTTTTTTCCATCTATATTCTCCTCTCATTTGTTACACTAACATTTTTTTCATCTATATTCTCCTCTCATTTGTTACACTAATCTTTTTTTTATCTATATTCTCCTCTCATTTGTTACACTAGTCTTTTTGTCATTTATATTCACCTCTCATTTGTTACACTAATCTTTTTTTCATCTATATTCTCCTCTCATTTTTTACACTAATCTTTTTTTCCATCTATATTCTCCTCTCATTTGTTACACCAATCTTCTTTTCATCTATATTCCCCTCTCATTTGTTACACGAGTCTTTTTGTCATCTATATTCTCCTCTCGTTTGTTATATTTCATGCGAGGCCTGTAATCATTGAGGAATTCTGCCCATGAATGAACCGTCAAACATGCAAAGTGACGGGACGTTCAGTGACCGACGACCTGGGACACACCCATGACGAGATGCCAGATCCTCTCACGTTCAGTGAGCTCCACAAGCCATCAGTTGCGACGATAAATATAACACACACACACACACACTGCTCAAGCCATTACTCTTGTAACTTCCCTCCCTTACATTTCTGCTTTGCTTTACTCTCTAATAAACACCTTCCTCTCTAGTCTGTCCATTTCAATTGTAGTTGATGGAGCGACTTTCCCCCTATCACTCTATTCTTAGGTGCTGTATTATAGCTTTCTGTCTTTCTTCTCTACCATGATTTTTATCTTCACCTTCTAACTCAGCTCAGGGAAATTATGATATCTAACAGATAATCAGGAACAAAATGATATTCAACTGATGATCAAGAAGAGCACAATATCCAGCTGAAGTTTAGGAAAGATACGGTGTCCAGCTGGTGCTCAGGAAAAACAGGGTATTACGCTGATTGGAGAGGATATTAGGATATTACACCCTTACACTGATGCTCCACTACGTATACTTTAAGTCATTATCCCTCGCCTCCTCAACCTAACCCTAACACTGATTCTCTCTCTCTCTCTCTCTCTCTCTCTCTCTCTCTCTCTCTCTCTCTCTCTCTCTCTCTCTCTCTCTCTCTCTCTTCCACTTTCCTTAATTCGGACCTGTGCAAACATGTCGGAGTTAAAGAAGGAGTAATCTAGTAAAATTAATTTGTGTAGAAACTCCATTTCTTCTTTCATATCTTTTTAAAAGCCATTTACTACACTCTGCTCAGTTACAAAGCCATGTATTAACGTGAACATGTTGGATACAGCCATACCCACCACTCTGTCCCGGAAACCCCACGTAATCAACACCACAAAGTTTACTTCTGAAAGGCTGAGGTTGTTGTATAGGTGTCATGACAACTTTTCCTTGTGAGTAGCTACATCAGATCGACGGGGATTTCATCCACCATAGTATGGAGTCCTACGTGGATTTTTGGCATGGCACTTTCACCACCTTTCTCCTCGCCAGAGTGGAATCAGATGCCTCCAGTCTTGATAATTCTCCTGGCATCACCTTCTCAACACCCATCTCTCTCTGTCCTCTGTGATGTTCCTGCCTCCTCCCTGTTCTACAGGTATCACCTCAGCCGCTACGCTGTCTACGTAGGTCCCTGGCATCTCTGGCACGCACTTGGATGCTGCTTCCGGTAGTTTCTGTGTAGAGACGAGTCATACGAGGATTTACCTTTATGGTACCTCGTTCTTTTCTCAAGCAGCTAATCTATGGGATTCTCCTCTTTCTTTCATAGATTTCTTCTTTCTACACTTTTTCTTCATATCTTTTCTTTCTTTATTCGAAATGACCATGATTGGAAAATGATAATGATAATAATATAATAATAATAATGACAATAATAAAATAATAATAATAATAATAATAATAATAATAATGATAATAATAATAATAATAATAATAATAATAATAATAATAATAATAATAATAATAATAACAATAATAAAGATCATGATAATAATGATGATATTTATTATGATAATAATAGTAATAACAATAATAATGATAACAACAATAATAATCATAATAATAATTACAATAATAGTGATAATGATAATAATGATAATAATAATAATAATAATGATAATAATGATAGTAAACAATAATAGTAATTTTAATGATAATAGTAATAATGATAATAATAATAATAATAATAATAATAATAATAATAATAATAATAATAATAATAATAATAATGAAAATAATAACAATTATAATAATAATAATAATAATAATAATAATAATAATAATAATAATAATAATAATAATAATGACAATAATGATAATAATAGATCCATGAAACGTGTAAAAAGAGCAATTGTTCATGCCAGTCACCTCATACAAAACTTAGAACCACGACCCAGCAGACCAGAGAGGCAAAATGCATCACAACCCTGACAAACTTACCCAAGCAACATGACTGCAAGATTTTGATGTAATGGATACACAGGCTGCTCTGCTACACCACAGTAGTCCCATAACAGGTTTCTCTGTCACATCGCTGTAGCCCAGTAACAGGCTGCTGTGTTACTCGGTTGTAGCCAGGTAACAAGCTGCTCTGTTACACCGCTGTAGACCAGTAACAGGTTGCCCTGTTACACCGTTGTATCTCGGTAACTCAATGGAGGAAAGGAATATAGTTCACGATAATATGAATTATAGATCAGTTTCATTTGATTTCTCATCACCTTCATCTGTTAATAATTCCTACTTTATTCATTTTGATGTTCTAGTGTCAAAGGCTTTATTCCAATGATGACCTTAAAAGTATTTAAGGGCGAAATGTTATTCGCTGTTATAAGGAACTATGGGGACACTCCACAGATGAACAAAGTTGTTCTTCCTTAGTTCTCTACTGCGCGTCCCTCCTCCTACCTATGACTTGGCTAGACAGTAGACGGCGACGATAATCATAAAAAGTTAGTGTTGATACAGAGCCAGGTGGAGAATCCAAGCCTGTCGCCAGGAGTGACACAGCACTGAAGCAGGTGTGATTCGAATCACCCCCCTACCACCCCAGTCCCAACTCTCCGCCTTGAGAGCGTTTGCCCAGTCATCATCTCCTAGACACACACACACACACACACACACACACACACACACACATCAGGCAATAAGATCATCATCATCATCATCATCCGACAAAACTGCCTTGATATGGCAAGATTCCAAAGGTCTTCTGCTTCCTAAGCCTTGCATGTGTAAGTAAGGCGGCCGAATGTTACCCCTCGTATGCGAAACATCCCTTTCATGATCACTACACAACGGCAAATCAGACGTTAGAAGAACAGTGGCAGTAGGAGGGCTGAAAATTCAACTGAGATGATCAGCGAATCAAAATTCTATATGATTCTTTTAACGTATAAAACACCCAACCAGAAGAAAGTATGATTAACTGATTTGATTAAAGTAAAGAGGTTTCATACAAGAAATGATTTTGAGAAGTGCAATAACTACTTAGAAAAAAAAGATTAGCTTCTATCACTTCTAAGTAATATCACCAGCTGATGTACGAGCCAGGTAGCCATAGAATGTTTTCTGGACGAAGCAGGATGGTGAAGAAGCTGGATTTCCAGGTAGGATTTACGGGAAAAGATTCCATCGATGGACGGAAGATTATCTTAATGGAAGGGAACAAATTAAGCATGTCAGGAGCCTCGCTCGAACAGGGCTGAATTACCAGGAGGGGCCACTGCTCATCTTGATTTACGGAAATGAACATGCTAGAAAGACTGGACTCTCACCTGACCATATTTACAGATGATGCCAATGAGATAAAAAAAGAAGATCGAAGATCGCTTAAACCTACAAGGGGACCTGGACAAACTCTAGAGCTGGTCTGGTAAATGGCTGATGGAATTCAACATCAATATATGTACAGTAATGAGGACAAGGCAAGGGGAAGAAGCCTCAGAAGCAGCACTGAGTTTACGTGCGGCGGTAAGAGTCGAAGTGTGAGAAGGACTTGTCACGAGAATCTCAACTCAGGAGAACAGTAAAATATATGGATAACGAAATGTTCTGCATGCTGTTCATATCCTACATACGATCAGAATAAGCTTTTTGAATATGGGAATCGTACTTTAAGCACAAAGAAGTGAAAGAGAAGCACCAGGGGAGGGCAACAAATTTAGAAAGCTGAGTTACGGTGTAAAGCTTGAGGCTTGAAATTTGCCCACAGCTAAAGAGAAAAGAGTGAGGAGGTGATCTGATCTTGAATTTGACCACCATGAAAGAGAGAAGAACGACGGGTGACCTAATCTCAACCTTTAAGATCATAAACAAGCTTGATGACGCAGCAAGGGAACAGTCAGTTCATCGAAAGACGCAAAGGGAAAACAACCAGAGGGAAAAAAATGAAATAGAGAGAGTTAATGATGAAACTATAAATGCGGACAACACACGTAAATTTATGAAGTTGTATGATACCTGAGAAAGCTTAGGAATGCAGAGCTCTCTCTCTGTTCCGTACAAATATGAAGCTACACGCAGGAGTAAAGACACGGCACATATGGACTCCCGTGGTGTAGCGGTTAGCGTTCCTGACCGTGACGCATTCACGGGCTGCCCAGTGTCGAGTGCATAAGTTCGAATCCTGGTTGTGGTAGTCGGTCTACAGTAAACCCATCTGTTCATCCACCCCTGGTGTTGGTCGATATTCTGGGCATGTGGCACAGGCTAATATATATATATATATATATATATATATATATTGGAAAGGATCACAATTTTGTGCGTGATCAAGTATATTCCTATGAAACCACGGAGAAAATGAAACACGATAAGTTCCTCAGTGTACTTTCGTGTAATAATCACATCATCAGGGAGACACAAGAGAGATATATAACAGTCAGTTAATATACAAACAAGAGACGTGTAGCTAGGACGCCATTTGGTAAATATGTAATTGTCCAAGACAATCACATGTTTTTACATGTAATTACATATAGTTTACATGTAATACATATAGTTACATGTAATTGCATATAGTTAACACACACACACGCACACACACACACACACAGACACACACACAGACACACACACATACACACACACACACACACACACACACACACACACACACACACA
The DNA here is from genome assembly GCF_036320965.1 of Panulirus ornatus. Lineage (NCBI taxonomy): Eukaryota > Metazoa > Arthropoda > Malacostraca > Decapoda > Palinuridae > Panulirus > Panulirus ornatus. The sequence goes on from NC_092224.1 coordinate 11,556,812, forward strand.
CACACACACACACACATACACACACACACACACACACAAAAACATACACACACACACACACACACACACACACACAAACACACACACACACACATACACACACACACACACACATACACATACACATACACACACACACACACACACACACACACACACACACACACACAGCAGAGCGAGTGCAGGAGTAGAGGAACGCAGGCTGGTTACCTGAGGGAGGACTGTGAGCAAAAGAGGAAGGAACGGATTGTTTCAGTTCCTGGCGGTGTCAGCTGATGGCAGACCCCAGGACCTCAGATCACTTGCCAACCTCCTCACTAACTCACGAGCGAACTCATAATGTATTCACTCCAGCTTAATTCTTTCCCAACACGAGGAAAAAAAGAAAATAAGAATATCTTCATACACACTCACTGAATAAACTCTGTCATCTTGAAAGCTCTTCTGTAACGAGGCTGCTTCATACTAACAAGGATGAAGGACTGATTAACTTAGAAATTCTGATCCCACCCTAAGAAGACAAGATCATAGAGGTAACCGATACATCCCGGGCGACAAAAATAGCACACACACACACACACACACACACACACACACACACACACACACACACACACAAACAAACACACACACACATATTGCGGTGAAAACTGGCCGCTTTGACACAGTAAGACTTGGGTGAGGTCCAACGCTGAGGCCTTGGGCTGTGGGGCGGTACTTAGGGTAGGCGCCAGGTGAGGAGTGGAGGAGAGCGCATTGGTCGGGCTTGATGGGGGTTAGGGGTGTGTATGAAGCAACCTCGAGTTAAGAAGATGACGGCCAAGCACACTTCCAACGGCATTTATTCTCGCCTGACATCAACTGTACCATGTAAATCATATATCGTACGTAAGACTGTACTCTCATGCTTGGGTTTCCAAGTAATCCTTAGGTGCATGAATATTACTTGGTGTGGCTTGATTGTGTGATGCATCAAGACATTTCGCCACTTATGCCATGCAGAATATACTCTGTATATATGCTGTTGTCTGTGTGTGTGTGTGTGTGTGTGTGTGTGTGTGTGTGTGTGTGTGTGTGTGTGTGTGTGTGTGTGTGTGTGTTAGTGGGAAGGAATGGGAAAAAAAGAGGGTTAGTGAAGGGACTATATGTACTCACGGTAAAAAAAAAAAAATCTTACCACTTTTTTCTGTGAAACAATATGAAATCAAGAACGATGGATTTTGAGAAATGTCCATTGGTCTAGCTTCACATTGCGTTCATTATACATCAATATATCGATTGCTATCAATATATCATGTCATTTGCCATAATAAATATTATACTGATTTCATATTACGAAAGTTCTCTCACATCCACGCTCACCAACCCTAAAGAGGCAACATACGTCGTATTGTTCACTTTTGAAATTCATCGGATTCATCCGAGAAGATACTTTTCTATCGTGTGTACATGTGTATATCTTTAACGAGGAGTTGGACCATACCTCTAAGTTAGTGAACTGCAGCTTAGGATCGACCTTTACACCCATAGCACGAATGAGAACGTGTGTATCAGGTAGAGAGGCATTATAATGTCTGTTACAATAGTCTTGTGTCACATCCTGCGTGTAATCTTGTGATTTACCCTGCATCTAATATGCTGAACCAAATCATAAGAAATACAGTCTCGTTCTTTAGAAATTTCCGGGAAAGTATTTATCGAGTGGCGCAGTGGTCAGAATGCTGACCACGAATCTGCCGATTTGAGTTCGAAGCCTCTGACTTACTCAGATATTCAGTCCAACCTCGGGAGGGAAAGTGATCTCACAGGAAGCACATCTGGCGGGAGGGAGATATTACAGTGCTCAGTCAGGTTCAGCAAGTAATGTAATCCACCTTCATCCCTTGGCGAACCACGAGAGGGCCTCACCTGAGCTCGACCCTTGGGTATGATGGGACGTTTGACTTGGTGCTCAAGGGTCAGGTCAGAAGGTCATGCCATCATACCAAAGGATCATCTACTCGTGCACAGGGGTTGTCCCGTCGTATTAAAAAGGCGAAAGCACATATGGGGTTGCCTGAGGCCAATGAAGTATTGACCTGGTAGGTCTCGTGCCTTCCTTCGTGCTGGTATTATTCTCGTACTTTCATTAGTTTGCCCTTGTATCTGACAAGTACACTGCCAGGAAATACCCAGGTCATCTTTCTTTGCTGCCACTAACCATAGTCCTGCCTTCCACTTTGGTGATATACTTTATGTTACTATCCTCCGTTTATATCTTGATATTCACGATTCAGCTTTTATTTCTGACTTTTCGTGTTCATCGAAAGAGTTGATGCTACGTCAGCTAAATGGTATTTCATAAACATAACCGAGGAAAAAAAATACCTTCAGAGAAAAAATGTTACTGCTGCTTCGGGAATGATTAATTTCGGAGACTTTTGACAGGCATCGAACATCAAAGGAATTTCGAGCCGCCTGCTGCTACTCGGTTACAAAATACGTTCACGTCTTTTCCTTCTAGATGACCTATATTTTGTCTCGTTAATCATCGCGTAGTCTTGACTCACCCGAGACTAGCATCAGTTCTTAATAGAAAACTATACTCACTAGAGAACGTTCCTGATGTTCCTGGGTAGACTTTACAATCACAGAACGTCCTCGGAGTATATTTCACCCACAACAGAAACTATGATTTACCGTCAATCTCATCTGAGCTGTGGCTCCACCCTTACAGAACGTGCTCAGGGATAAGACACTGGGGAAAAAAAAAAGAAAACTAAACTACGGTCATCAAAACAGAATGCACTTAAAGATCGACATGTCACATAGTGAACGACCCGGGTGCTGGCGTCAACTTTCCAAACTGGAGGAAGAGGTAATGTGCGTCTAGGAACACAAGTAAAGGCCTCGCGTTTAGATTTCATCTGCATGAATCGGCTTTTGGTAAAAGTACCGACCCTACTTAGAACCTGACCCAAGGCTGAGAACAAGTTTGGAACCTTTTCTACCTAAAAGATATCATATAGGGAGGATGTTGAACACACCCAAGATAAACTTTACTCATAAGAACACGAGTCGAGGCTGGCAACGCATGTTATACCAACGTTACGTTAAGACGAAATTCGGTTAAGGTTGTGAACAGGTCTGAGGCCTTCCTTCTCTCCTACCTTTTCGTTATGCCCTGCCTCAGGGACGTCGCGTCAGGAACTGACGACTGAGCCAATGAGGAAAAATACCTAATTGGCTCTTTCCCCTGTTCCTTCTTCTGGAAAGTAGAAATAAAGAAAGTGAGGATTTCCGGCCTCCCTCCTATGCCCCACTAAGGCGTCTTCTACAACACCCAGGAGATACGCTGGCAGTATTGTATCTACCCTGTTCTCATGGTATGCCTTAAAAGAAAACGTGAGTCATTGCTGTGCAAAATTTTACGACCAATCCTACTAAAAACAAAACATGAAGAGACTGTAAACGGTTTTAGGATCGTGTGTAAATATGAAAACATGAATGGGGTTGTCAACATGTTTAGGGGCCATTACACAAAAACGAAAACACGAAAAGAGGCCATGAACAGGTTTAGTACAAACTTTATATAAAAGAACATAAGGAGAGGCTATGAATACATTTTAAGACCGACTGCACTTCAAAAGAATGTACGTCTTGAGTAGAGAAGTAACAACCATTTTGTACTAACAATTAGAGTGCTACTCACTATGGTATACAAAAAAAAAACAAGGCTGTTGTACTGCAGCCGAGCCTAACCTAACCCATGGCGTCTCAGCAGTGTTCCGCCTAAGAAAATAACAGACGGTGTAAATAATGCTTGTTTTCGGCTTTTGTTTTTAATCAAACAAGTCTATGTATCTTAATACGACACGTTCACGAGAACTAGCATGGAGATATTGCCTCAAGGTGTACGAGTTGCCAGGTCGAGCACAACCTGATCGCTCTCCTCACGTCAAAAGTGAAAAGTTTTTATCAAGGATGTAAGGCATGTGTACGTGTAGGAAGAGAGGAAAGTGATTGGTTCTCAGTGAATGCAGGTTTGCGGCAGGGGTGTGTGATGTCTCCATGGTTGTTTAATTTGTTTATGGATGGGGTTGTTAGGGAGGTGAATGCAAGAGTTTTGGAAAGAGGGGCAAGAATGAAGTCTGTTGTGGATGAGAGAGCTTGGGAAGTGAGTCAGTTGTTGTTCGCTGATGATACAGCGCTGGTGGCTGATTCATGTGAGAAACTGCAGAAGCTGGTGACTGAGTTTGGTAAAGTGTGTGGAAGAAGAAAGTTAAGAGTAAATGTGAATAAGAGCAAGGTTATTAGGTACAGTAGGGTTGAGGGTCAAGTCAATTGGGAGGTAAGTATGAATGGAGAAAAACTGGAGGAAGTAAAGTGTTTTAGATATCTGGGAGTGGATCTGGCAGCGGATGGAACCATGGAAGCGGAAGTGAATCATAGGGTGGGGGAGGGGGCGAAAATCCTGGGAGCCTTGAAGAATGTGTGGAAGTCGAGAACATTATCTCGGAAAGCAAAAATGGCTATGTTTGAAGGAATAGTGGTTCCAACAATGATGTATGGTTGCGAGGCGTGGGCTATAGATAGAGTTGTGCGCAGGAGGGTGGATGTGCTAGAAATGAGATGTTTGAGGACAATGTGTGGTGTGAGGTGGTTTGATCGAGTAAGTAATGTAAGGGTAAGAGAGATGTGCGGAAATAAAAAGAGCGTGGTTGAGAGAGCAGAAGAGGGTGTTTTGAAACGGTTTGGGCACATGGAGAGAATGAGTGAGGAAAGATTGACCAAGAGGATATATGTGTCGGAGGTGGAGGGAACGAGGAGAAGTGGGAGACCAAAGCGGAGGTGGAAGGATGGAGTGAAAAAGATTTTGAGTGATCGGGGCCTGAACATGCAGGAGGGTGAAAGGCGGGCAAGGAATAGAGTGAATTGGATCGATGTGGTATACCGGGGTTGACGTGCTGTCAGTGGATTGTATCAGGGCATGTGAAGCGTCTGGGGTAAACCATGGAAAGCTGTGTGGGGCCTGGATGTGGAAAGGGAGCTGTGGTTTCGGGCATTATTGCATGACAGCTAGAGTCTGAGTGTGAACGAATGAGGCCTTTGTTGTCTTTTCCTAGCGCTACCCCGCACACATGAGGGGGGAGGGGGATGGTATTCCATGTGTGGCGAGGTGGCGATGGGAATGAATAAAGGCAGACAGTGTAAATTGTGTGCATGGGTATATATGTATGTGTCTGTGTGTGTATATATGTGTACAGTGAGATGTATAGGTATGTATATTTGCGTGTGTGGACGTGTGTGTATGTACATGTGTACGGGGGTGGGTTTGGCCATTTCTTTCGTCTGTTTCCTTGCGCTACCTCGCAAACGCAGGGAGACAGCGACAAAGCAAAATAAATATAAATAATATATATATATATATATATATATATATATATATATATATATATATATATATATATATATGTATATGGATATCCATGAAGAAGTAAGATTGTTAGTGAAAGAGAAGAAAGAGGCATTTGGACGATTCTTGCAGGGAAATAGTGCAAATGACTGGGAGATGTATAAAAGAAAGAAGCAGGAGGTCAAGAGAAAGGTGCAAGAAGTGACAAAGAGGGCAAATGAGAGTTGGGGTGAGAAAGTATCGTCAAACTTTAGGGAGCGTCAAACTTTAGGGAGAATAAAAAGATGTCTTGGAATGAGGTAAATAAAGTGCGTAAGACAAAAGAACAAATGGGAACATTGGTAAAGTGGGCTAATGGGAAGGAAATAACATGTAGTGGTGATGTGAGAAGGAGATGGAGTGAGTGTTTTAAAGGTTTGTTGAATGTGTTTGATGATACAGTGGCAGATATAGGGTGTTTTGGTCTAGGAGGTGTGCGAAATGAGAGGATCAGGGAGAATGGTTTGGTAAAGAAAAGAGGTAGTGAAAGCTTTGCGGAAGATGAAAGCCGACAACGCGGCGGGTTAGGATGGTATTACAGTGGAAGTCATTAAAAACGGTGGTGAATGTGTTGTTGACTGGTTAGTGAGGATATTCAATGTATGTATTGTTTATGATGAAGTGCCTGAGGATTAGCGGAATGCATGCATAATGCACTGTACAAAGGCAAAGGGGATAAAGGTGAGTATTCGAATAACAGAGGAATAAGTTTGTTGAGTGTTCCTAGGAAATCATATGGGGTGTTATTGATTGAGAGGGTGAGGGCATGTACAGAGCACTAGAATGGGGAAGAGCAGTTTGGTTTCAGAAGTGGTAAAGGATGTGTAGATCAGGTGTTTGTTTTAAAGAATATATGTGAGAAATACTTAGAAAAACAAAAGGATTTGTATATGACATTTACAGATCTGGAAAAGGCATATAAGAGAGTTGATAGAGATGTGTGGAAGGTATTAAGAGTATATGGAATGGGAGGTAAGCTGCTAGAAGCAGTGAAAAGTTTTAATCAAGTAGGAAGACAGGAAAGTGATTGGTCCCAGTGAATGTCAGTTTGCGGCAGGGGTGCGTGATGTCTTCATGGTTGTTAAATTTATTTATGGATGGGATTGTTAGGGAGGTGAATGCAAGAGTTTTGGAGAGAGGGGCAAGTATGCAGTCTGTTGTAGATGAGAGGTCTTAGGAAGTGAGTCCGTTGTTCGCTGATGATACAGCTCTGGTGGCTGATTCGGGTGAGAAACTGCAGAAGCTGGTGACTGAGTTTGGTAAAGTGTATGTAAGAAGAAAGCTGAGAGTAAATGTGAATAAGAGCAAGGTTAAAAGAAACAGTAGGGTTGAGGGACAAGTCAATTGGGAGGTAAGTTTAAATGAAGAAAAACTGGAGGAAATGAAGTGTTTTAGATACATGGGAGTGGAAGCGGATTTGAGTCACAAGGTGGGGAAGAGGGCAAAGGTTCTGGGAGCATTGAAGAATGTGTGCAAGGCGAGAACGTTATCAAGGAGAGCAAAAATGAGTATGTTTGAGGGAATAGTGGTTCCAACAATGTTATATGGCTGCGAGGCGTGAGCTATAGATAGGGTTGTGCGGAGGAGGGTGGATGTGTTGAAAATGAGATGTTTGCTGACAATATGTGGTGAGAGGTGGTTTGATCGAGTAAGTAATGCAAGGGTAAGAGAGATGTGTGGTAAAGAAAAAAAAAAGAGTGTGGTTGAGAGAGCAGAAGAGGGTGTACCGAAATGGTTTGGTCACATGCAGAGAATGAGTGTGGAAAGATTGACAAAGAGGATATATGTGTCAGAGGTGGAGGGAACGAGGAGAAGTGGGAGACCAAATTGGAGGTGGAAGGATGGAGTGAAAAAGATTTTGAGCGATCGGGGCCTGAACATACAGGAGGGTGAAAGGCGTGCAAGGAATAGAGTGCATTGGAACGATGTGGTATACCGGGGTCGACGTGCTGTAAATGGATTGAACCAGGGCATGTGAAGCGTCTGGGGTAAACCTTGAAAAATTTTGTGGGGCCTGGATTTGGAAAGGGAGCTGTGGTTTCAGTGCATTACACATGACAGCTGGAGACTGAGTGTGAACGAATGTGGCCTTTGTTGTCTTTTCCTAGAGCTACCTCGCGCGCGCGCGGGTAGAGGGGGTGTCATTTCATGTGTGGCGGGGTGACGACGAGAATGGATGAAGACAGCAAGTATGAATATGCACTTGTATGTATGTAAAAGTCTGTGTATGTATATATATGTATACGTTGAAATTTATAAGTATGTATATGTGCGTGTGTGGGAGGGTATGTATATACATGTGTATGTGGGTGGGTTGGGCCATTCTTTCGTCTGCTTCCTTGTGCTAACTTGCTAACGCGGGAGACAGCGACAAAGTATACTAAACAGAATAATAGAAAAATAATATTCATATATATATATATATATATATATATATATATATATATATATATATATATATATATATATATATATATATATATATATCGTTAATGAGATGGACATGACTGGGGCATGAGGTTGCCCATGCCGTCTCAGTTATCATAAGAAAAATCAGTCAATGGTTATAAAAAGGACACCGACTGTAATTTACTGTTGATTACTTTCCTCGTTTCTCCCGTTTCCAAAAAGAAAAAAAAAATCATCCGTGAGTTTTACTTGTTTGACCTTTTCTTTTATCCTCTGACTTTTCTCTGATAAAATTATGAAACATTTTTCGGATTAACCTTAATCATGTGCCTCTCTTTTCCTCCTACTTAATCTTCGGATAATTACACCCAGGTAATCAGTAACTGTCATACGCCAGGGTATCTACAATACCTCCTTCATCAAGTCTTTCTTCTTTTTCGTGTCTTCCATCTCCTGTGAAACTGTCTTCTAATCGCTTTGTGGGGTCCTTTATCTAGAATTCTCACGTCTTCTAAATAATGATAAAACTTGTTATACACCCACACCCGCCATCACCTTCATTCATACTTACAATTACTTATTTCTCTAAAATTACACGTGTGTGTGTGTGTGTGTGTGTGTGTGTGTGTGTGTGCGTGTGCGCAGCTACCTATTTGTAGTTACGTACTTGTGTGTACTGCACGGTTTTACACTCGTGGGTCCCATCTGCACATTCTCTATTACCATACAACTTCCTAGATTTATGTATGCTGTCTGCATTAACCATGTCCTCAACCACTGTTCCATTCATCCAGGAGTCTGATGATATAAAAGTATTTTTTGAATATATTTTAAGAAGTGTCTTACTTAATTTCATGTTACATCCTTTGGTGGCTCTGTCCTTACATCTATTGAACTGTTCATAGCGTCGATCGCTTATAAACTTTAAGGTTGAGGTCCGACCACTCCTCACTCTTCTCTCTTCCATGATGGGTAAATCAAAAGCCTCCAACGTTTCCCTATAACTTAGCTCTCTTAATTCTGGTACTTTCTATGTTGCCCTCCTCTGGACTTTCTCTTTGAGCTCATTGCTTCTTAGGGTGCGGTGACCGAACCGGAGAAGCATATCTTAGTTTTAGCCTTAAGTAGGGTATGAATAGCTGGCAAAATATTCCTTCAATCATATACTTGAAAGCTATTCTGATAGCTGCCATCAGACAGTCTCCCTGACTACTCTCTTAATATGGGATTCTAGCGACAGGTTAGGGACACTGTCGACTCGCAAGTCCTTCTCACACGCAGAATTCTGAAGTTTATTTCTTGCTAAATAGTAATCATATCGAGGCCGACTTTCACTTTGTTCCACTGTCATCAATTCACATTTACTTGGCAAGAATTATATCAACCACGTTTCAGACCAGCTTTAGAGCCTGTTTAGTTCCCACTGAAAACTAATGAAATCCTCCTCGTCTTTCACTTCGCTCATGACTTATGCATCATCTGCAAACACACTCAAGTAGAATTACGTACCTTCAGGTAAACCATTAAGACAGACCAAGAGTCGTTATGGTCCCAGAACTGAACTCTGTGACATTCCGCTTGCCACCACAACCCATCCTTTGTTCGCCTCCCACTGAGATAATCTTCTGTTCAACGAAGGAGTTTCCTCCATATTCCTGCCCGGCGATCTAGCTTCATCATCAGCCTCTTGTATGGTGCAGTGTCAAATGCCTTCTGGCAGTCCAAATGCAAACAGTCCACCCAGCCTTCCCTTTTGTCCGGGACTGAGCTCAGTCTCTCTAGAACTCTAAGATGTTAGTCACACATGACCTCCTTTCCCGAAAGCCATGCTGTCTCTCACTTTGGAAGCATCCCTTACGTAGGAAATTGCCCATTCGCTTTTTAATAATCTTTTCCAAAACCCGTATGTGTGTTTTAGTGTGTGTGCGTGTGTGTGTGTGTGTGTGTGTGTGTGTGTGTGTGTGTGTGTGTGAACACATATGCTGTAGGGTAGGCAGCGCAACAAGAGGCTCTGGGAGGATGATAGGGATATGGGCACGAAAGTTCCCTCATAATGCTTCATAAGAGAACTTCAGGGGAGTCAATATGATATTCTATGACGTCACACTAATACGGGGGGGGGGAAGGGGGGGATGAGCACCGGGTGATGGTAATAGGCGAACAAGGGGAGGGATGGGGGGGGGGGGGTTAGGTCGGGGAGGACGAGGAGAGGTTTAAGATGACGGTTGGAGCGGCGTCATCAGGTCTCCGGATGACGCGGACGCCAGCTACTCTATGTCATGTGCCAGAGAGCGATGGAAGAAAGGCTCAACCTCCATGAGAGTTAAACATAGAATTCTACCTAGAGTAAACCGGAGGAAAGGTGACATTTCAAGATATTTTCGATGGCCTGCGACATCTTCTTCATGTCAGTCAAAGACATGAATTTCTGTACTAATCTGAAGAGGATGCTAGTGGGCCGTGAGACTTGAGTAGATTACCTGTGGTTATTTTGGGTTTTAATTAAAACTTCTGATGATCACTTTAGACGGAGACTCTCAATACAGGAGGTTGATGTTGGCGGCGAGAGACAGACGGGTGCAGGGGCTTCCCTCCCCACTCCTCGGGCACACACGGTAAAAAAAAACAAAAAAAAAACAAGAGATTGTTTAAGAAAAACATTTGTGGTGAAAATTACGAACAAATATACCAGACTAAAACATCACTTTAGCCGACAGACACAACTTTACCTACAAACTAACTTGTTAAGCGAGACGACAACTAAAATATGTGACCTCTACCTCTCTTAGTGTTCGTCATGTATGTGTGGGGTTAAGATCAAGCGTAGCGAGACTTCAGAATATTTGCGCGTCTCTCGGAGTCTCTGACCAAACCGAAGGCAGTCAGGTTGAACACGTTTGGTTAAATATAGTGTGGCAGCTCTCTGATATCCCCTGACGTAACCTTCCACACTACCAGTGAACTGATTCAACGCTGTCACACTTATAAGACATGAGTGCCATCTGCGCCAGCACCCTCACCGGCTCTGGCAGGAACCAGCCACGGAAACCGAATTTCGTCAGTAGGTGTATTGCAGTCCTCAGTCCTCGATCACAGTGCTTCCCACGGTATCATTTCCACGCCTTCAGTAACAGTGCGGGGAAAATAATAATGTTATCATTTGTTTATGTCATCTCATGTTTTACACTTTGCGACGACAGAAATTTTCCCAGATGATAACTGGATTCTTTGGAAATAAAAAAAAACAGCCACTCCCAATCATATTGTAATGATAATAATAATAATAATGAAAGCAATATTGATTATCATTTCATTGGTTTTATGATGATAACAATCTACCAACATAACTACCATCAAAGGCTAAATAATACTGAAGAAACACATACAACAACGAATAGTGGGCTATCAGAAAACGAGATGGTGTTATACGGACGATCAGTATATCAACACAGGGGTGGAGGGTAATCTATTTTCTGGTCAATATGTGTATGTTGCTACGATGTATTGCTTGTCAACAGCCAATGGTCTGCACCATATGAGAAACGTGAAATAGAGAAATATTCGTTACTCATTATTTCTCATTTCCACCAACTGATATTCTAAGTTGTATCTATCAGTGAGAGATTGACACATTCTGTCTTCCATTCACGTTCTCTGTACTACATCTTCGTGGTAAAGCCTAAATCTCCGACACATCTGAACTCTTACGACAACCCTAACGTATTTATGTTCGTTCTCTCCCCCCCCCCTCTCACCCAAGTCAAAATAACAGAAAGAAAAACCATATCATTTCTAGAATAGACCTGAATGGTTCAGGGTTTAGATTATCTCTGTAGGTATCATTAATTACAAATGACTTAAAGCCATGAAACTATGACACTTTATATTCTTCACTGAGCCGCGAAGTATATCAATCATAATTCTCCTTCAATATATTTATGCACAGAAACCATAAAAACTGTGGAAAATACGAAGTAATATTATGCCAGAGGAATTCAGACAAGCAACAGGCTATTGGGTCCCTGAGAATGTATTTGTGATAGCGACAATATCAGAAACTCACAGGTTAGTGTGGTAAAAGTTAGAAGGCATAAAGACAATTCAAAACGAAGAACCTCCATATAGCCATGGTGGCTAAAGAGGCACAGATAATGTCAGTCATGGGTTCGAAGCGAAATCTTCATTAAATCTACTCTTAAACGTATCTATGAATCTTTCTTTCAACCACTCCAACAAGTAAATCATCCCATATGTTAATAATAGTAACCTATTTCATAGTTCCACCCCAGTGTGTTCCCCCCCCGTGGATGCAGACCCAACGGTTTCCTAGGATGACGAAGGCAGCATCACACATACACACACACACACCACACCACACACACACACACACCACACATATACACACACACACCACACCACACACACACACACACCACACATATACACACACACACCACACACACACACACACCACACATATACACACACACACCACACACACACACACACACACACACCACACACACACACACCACACACACACACACACCACACACACAGAGCGGACCTTCCCAACGTACTTGGTTCATCGACCGAGACCGATTTACCCAGCCTCGTGTCCGAGACCTGGCAACAGTGCTTTCAAGGTACAGACAGTGCTTGAGGAATCTTGATCATCTCAAGAAGCTGGGTTGTGAGTTAAGAGATCTCAGTGTGAATATTTCGATAAAATGTACCAGAAAATTTACGGTAAAACTGCGATGTAAAATATGAATAAAACCGTTCAATATATATATATATATATATATATATATATATATATATATATATATATATATATATATATTGGAAAGGATCACAATTGAGCGCGTGATCGTGATCAAGTATATTCCTAAGAGTTCACGGGGAAATGAAACTCAATAAGTTCCCAAGTGCACTTTCGTGTAATAATGACATCATCAGAGGAGATACAAGAAAGAAATACAACAGTCAGTAATCACCTGTTTACCAAATGGCGTCCTAGCTACGTTTCTTCGTTGTATATCAACTGACTGTTATATTCTTTTCTTGTATTTCCCCGATGATGTGATTATTACACGAAAGTGCACTTGGTAACTTATCGTGTTTAATTTCCCCTTGAACCCTTTGGAATATATATATATATATATATATATATATATATATATATATATATATATATATATATATATATACATATATGTGTGTGTGTGTGTGTGTGTGTGTTTCAGTGCGAGTGAAAAGTCTCCTTCGGCAAGGCTATGGGTACAGTCTAGTTAGAGTACTTCACACACCAAAGGAGTCAACATTTCCCTGCTACTAGAAGTAAAGCAGCCATGGGTTGCAGGAGCCTTTAGAAAGGTCATGGGATAATCACAAATAGATAAATGTTACCACTGACTATTCTGTTAGCAAACCAATATAGTAAAAAGTAATTGATTTACATATCCACACTGTCTTTAACAAATTTTCAGCACTTAATTTTTCAGTTTGAGACCATTTCTTGTAAGAGAGAGAGAGAGAGAGAGAGAGAGAGAGAGAGAGAGAGAGAGAGAGAGAGAGAGAGAGAGAGAGAGAGAGTCTGTCGATCTGATTACTGATATATCAGGAAGGCGCATAACGATGATGTATCGTATAATCCCAATGTACGATCGCTAAAATACATCTGGCTGGATTGAACGTTGATCACGGCTTCATAAACTTGATTTCACGACAAACGAATTAATCATCCGCGAACTACTGACTGCTGCAGCGGCCGCTACCTTACTGCTAATTACGGCAAGCAGTTATTTATGCATTTCAATTAACACGGAAAGGGATTCCTCACATATCAGGACTCGGTGCTCCTGCAGGTCACGTTGTTCTATTTCATACTGCCATTGATCAGCCTCAGCGAACAATTATCTACCAACAGGCCAAAAAAACAAAAAAAAAAAGTGGCCTTTAACCGGTGGACTTTTTTTTTTTTTTTCTTTAATTAGCTCTGTTGTTACCTGACAAAAGCGTTATCATCACTCGCTCTCCGTCGACTGAGCTTCGGTTGACTAACGTTAATGGTGGATGGGTTGGCTTCATCTGCAGCTAGTGCTAGCTAGTTGGCTAGCTGGCTGGCTGGCCTTAATAGCTGGCGCTAATAATTTTCAGCTGTGTGAGTTTCATTTCCCTGACGCTGGCTGGTAGAGGAGCTTCAGCTGTAGCTGGGTAAAGCTTATGCTGGCGCTAATACTGGTAAGCTGAGCTTTGATAAGCGTGATCACCAGCTGGCTGTAAATTTGTATCAGCACTGGATAGCGATTTCATTTCCGAATTCATTTCACTGAAGAGGAATTTTGGTTACTTCAGAATTTGTCTGGCGATGGTACGATCAGTGGGAACCAACTGGCGTTTGAACTATTGCGGACGCGCTGACTTATCTTGAAGCTCACACAGACTGGATGACTTTGGGAGGTTCCCATGTAAAGATCTACGCTATAGTTTTCACTTCAAATCATCAGTCTGTTGGGGGTTTCCAATTTGATCGTGTGTCAATATGATCGTGTTCTCCAAACACCCTTACACTATATCTTGCTCTAATTTTAAGTATACAGCGGCAATAAGGGGTTCTGGTCGCTAACTCATTCCATTCCAGCTCGAACTCCCTCAGGAGAGAGAGAGGAGAGAGAGAGAGAGAGAGAGAGAGAGAGAGAGAGAGAGAGAGAGAGAGTTTTTCTCAACCTACAGACACATAATCAAAGTCGATCTCCTGAAGGCTTATACTTTCTGGTGTGGACGGTTTGCCCTCCAGCTCAGTAACCTTGAACGCGGTGCAGGCAGCTTCCAGTCAGTAAAAAAAAACATAACCTTTAATTCCTCCCGACCCATACCCAATCTTTAATTCCTCCTGACCCATACCCAATCTTTAATTCCTCCTGATCCATACCCAATCTTTAATTCCTCCTGACCCATACCCAATCTTTAATTCCTCCTGATCCATACCCAATCTTTAATTCCTCCTGACCCATACCCAATCTTTAATTCCTCCTGATCCATACCCAATCTTTAATTCCTCCTGACCCATACCCAATCTTTAATTCCTCCTGATCCATACCCAATCTTTAATTCCTCCTGATCCATACCCAATCTTTAATTCCTCCTGACCCATACCCAATTTTTAATTCCTCCTGACCCATACCCATTCTTTAATTCCTCCTGATCCATACCCAATCTTTAATTCCTCCTGATCCATACCCAATCTTTAATTCCTCCTGATCCATACCCAATTTTTAATTCCTCCTGACCCATACCCAATCTTTAATTCCTCCTGATCCATACCCAATCTTTAATTCCTCCTGACCCATACCCAATCTTTAATTCCTCCTGATCCATACCCAATCTTTAATTCCTCCTGATCCATACCCAATCTTTAATTCCTCCTGACCCATACCCAATCTTTAATTCCTCCTGATCCATACCCAATCTTTAATTCCTCCTGACCCATACCCAATCTTTAATTCCTCCTGACCCAT
The DNA here is from genome assembly GCF_036320965.1 of Panulirus ornatus. Classification (NCBI taxonomy): domain Eukaryota; kingdom Metazoa; phylum Arthropoda; class Malacostraca; order Decapoda; family Palinuridae; genus Panulirus; species Panulirus ornatus. The sequence goes on from NC_092224.1 coordinate 11,572,178, forward strand.
ACCCAATCTTTAATTCCTCCTGATCCATACCCAATCTTTAATTCCTCCTGACCCATACCCAATCTTTAATTCCTCCTGATCCATACCCAATCTTTAATTCCTCCTGACCCATACCCAATCTTTAATTCCTCCTGATCCATACCCAATCTTTAATTCCTCCTGACCCATACCCAATCTTTAATTCCTCCTGATCCATACCCAATCTTTAATTCCTCCTGATCCATACCCAATCTTTAATTCCTCCTGACCCATACCCAATCTTTAATTCCTCCTGATCCATACCCAATCTTTAATTCCTCCTGACCCATACCCAATCTTTAATTCCTCCTGATCCATACCCAATCTTTAATTCCTCCTGATCCATACCCAATCTTTAATTCCTCCTGACCCATACCCAATTTTTAATTCCTCCTGACCCATACCCATTCTTTAATTCCTCCTGATCCATACCCAATCTTTAATTCCTCCTGATCCATACCCAATCTTTAATTCCTCCTGATCCATACCCAATTTTTAATTCCTCCTGATCCATACCCAATCTTTAATTCCTCCTGACCCATACCCATTCTTTAATTCCTCCTGACCCATACCCATTCTTTAATTCCTCCTGACCCATACCCAATCTAGTTGAATGGGTCTGGTATGCCTAGTATATGGGTCCCTTCTGTACTCTGCTTCGTCCACTGTGGCCACAACCTAACCAGCTTTTAATCCAGCGACTAAGGCGAATGATGAGGCCGGCTTGATTTCAGAAAGCCTCATACAAGACTTACTTCAAACCTCAGCATGACCAAGGCTCAGTCATCTACACTGAACTATACACTCCCTCTGACAGTGTAGAAAATGGTACATAACTACGCGTGTCTAGCTACGTTAAAGCAAGCGACTCCTTTAATAAGCACTGAATAATCAACTTTAATACGAGAGTAATTTCCCTGTGATAAAGAAACTCACAATTAAATCATGAAAAATGCAATTCTCGTGTCATATATCTCGGCTGATACATAATTTCGTGATTTGATATTCATTTTTATGTGTAGTCACTGAGACGGCGAGGGCAACTGAATGCCCTAATCAAGACCATCTCAATACTGTTCTTTCTCATATATTTATATATATATATATATATATATATATATATATATATATATATATATATATATATATATATATATATATATATATATTTATATTCACTAGGCTAAACCAGACAACCGTTTTATCGACAAACCCTTAAGAAAGAATTAACAGACAGGTCGACTGTGGACCGATTGCCGTAACCGGGATTCGAACCTCTGCGCTCGACCCTGGGCGACCCGTGAATTCATTATGGTCAGCAACGCTAACCACTTTTTATAGTTTGGGGGAATTACTTTGACAAGATGAAAGAACTAATCATAAATTTTTATTTCGACTTGTTTTTTCAATATATCTTAAATGTATTAACGTAGTTCTATCATCATCTCGTATTTAAGTAAACATGTTTCTTAATCAAACATTTATTTGATACCCCAATTTTGGATAATCATCCACAAGAGCGATATAATTTGTAAGAAAATATAACTCAGATTTCCAACAACTTTAACAAATTATATAATTATATTGGGTTATTCTATGCTTCATTCTTTAAATACATTGCATATACTGCTTATTTCTGAGGTATGTTTATATAATGAAGGGTAAAGAAAAATATCAGAGAAAAAAATGCGTAGCGTTTTTGGAAAAGAAATTGTTAAAACCTCCAGAAATATCATATGTTTTGGAAGATGACAGATGTGTGTACAGGTGAAGCTGGTGTGAGAGGTGGATCTAGTGCACAACGAGGGACGACATGCGAGTGAGAAATGAAGCTCGTGAGAGGTGATGGGTACTGGAAGGAACAGGAGGAGGCCGCATGTACAATATATAAAAAAAAATGACACTAAACCACAACGGCACTTAATGTGAGAGAGTAAAGTGTGAGAAATATATTACACAACGGCACTTAATGTGAGAGAGTAAAGTGTGAGAAATATGTTACACTGAAGATGGTATTAAAGATATGCATATGATGAATTAGTGAAATAAGGGAAATTTAGATGGCAGATGAGATTGTGAACTGTTAAGTTGAAAATGGTAGAATCGATGTGGGAAAGCGTGTGTTTGATGGCCTGGGTAAACTGATGTTTACTCGTGACTGGATGACGACACCGACTCAAGAGTGAGTGTATGTCATGTTAGAAATCATAGAGGTATACCTTGTGTAAGTATAAGTGGAAAAGGTGATAGGATTCTGAATGTTTTATATATATATATATATTTTTTTTTTTATTATACTTTGTCGCTGTCTCCCGCGTTTGCGAGGTAGCGCAAGGAAACAGACGAAAGAAATGGCCCCCCCCCATACACATGTATATACATACGTCCACACACGCAAATATACATACCTACACAGCTTTCCATGGTTTACCCCAGACGCTTCACATGCCTTGCTTCAATCCACTGACAGCACGTCAACCCCGGTATACCACATCGCTCCAATTCACTCTATTCCTTGCCCTCCTTTCACCCTTCTGCATGTTCAGGCCCCGATCACACAAAATCTTTTTCACTCCATCTTTCCACCTCCAATTTGGTCTGCCTCTTCTCCTCGTTCCCTCCACCTCCGACACATATATCCTCTTGGTCAATCTTTCCTCACTCATCCTCTCCATGTGCCCAAACCACTTCAAAACACCCTCTTCTGCTCTCTCAACCACGCTCTTTTTATTTCCACACATCTCTCTTACCCTTACGTTACTCACTCGATCAAACCACCTCACACCACACATTGTCCTCAAACATCTCATTTCCAGCACATCCATCCTCCTGCGCACAACTCTATCCATAGCCCACGCCTCGCAACCATACAACATTGTTGGAACCACTATTCCTTCAAACATACCCATTTTTGCTTTCCGAGATAATGTTCTCGACTTCCACACATTCTTCAAGGCCCCCAGGATTTTCGCCCCCTCCCCCACCCTATGATCCACTTCCGCTTCCATGGTTCCATCCGCTGCCAGATCCACTCCCAGATATCTAAAACACTTCACTTCCTCCAGTTTTTCTCCATTCAAACTCACCTCCCAATTGACTTGACCCTCAACCCTACTGTACCTAATAACCTTGCTCTTATTCACATTTACTCTTAACTTTCTACTTACACACACTTTTCCAAACTCAGTCACCAGCTATATATATATATATATATATATATATATATATATATATATATATATATATATATATATATATATATATAGCGTTAATGAGATGGTCTTGATCAGGGTCTTAGTTGCCCGTGCATTCCTCAGCTTTCATAAAAAAAGCGAAAGGAATGTTCTTTAGCACTGTTTTTCCTCTGTGCAGTTAGCGTGGACGACAGCTACATATTTCATCATACACGTCGTGCATATGTGAGAGTGAACGGTGGTTTGAACGACTGGTTGTAAAGGAAGACATATGGAAGTCCGTCAGAACTGTCAGGTGTTAACATCACAGATATTCATAATGGGACAGTATCAGGTGTTGCCCTCGTTATTATTACCTTTGCTAAAGGGACAATATTAGGAGCTACCATCGACGTCATTACTTTTACTAATAGGACAACACTGGGAGGTGTAGGTGAGCTGTGAAGAACTGTCAGGTGTGGGTGAGGTATGTGAGTTTGTGAGAGAGATGTAATGACTGTGGGGTGTGGCTGAAACATTGTGGAAAACAATACACGTTAACACAGACGAGGGCCGTGGCAAAATGGTGAGCTGCTTTAGTTATGTGTGTGAGAAATGACCACAAAAAGCAAATGTAAATGAAAATAAGGTATTTGTTTTTTGAAAAAAAAGATAGCCAGTTGCAATACAATGTTTGACTGAAAAGGTAATAACCGGGATCTATAAAGGGGTCTGGATATTTTCAACTGACGACCAAGAGCTTCAACATTGGAAGAACAGAAGATGAGAGTTGATTAGTGTACAGAAGATGAATGAAAAATGTTGTGAGGAGAGCGGCAAATATGGAGAAGGGGGGGGGGGGGTGTCCTATGTGTGTAGGTCCACATATACAAAAAGAGAAACTTCATTTCATTTACTAAGACGAGTAGAGCATGAGAACAGAGACATTCAAAATAAAGAAAGAAGAAATAAAGAGACATATATGAGGTATGACCTTGGACAGTCCCACTGGGGAAAATCTTTGGAGATCTTGTAGACGCAAAGATATGGTTGTTGAGGGACGATTGAAGATGGTTCAAGACTGAACGGCGGAGAGGAAGACTGAGAGAGGCAGACGACCATGAAGATGGGTTTACTCGAAGAATAAGCAGCTGAAGGCTAAAGATATTTTGAAGTGTCAGGATGTGACTGTAGACCGCTGGCAGTAGAAGAGTTTTCGTTTGTGAGATTGAAGTGATAAATACAGAGACAAACCTCAACTGATACCGTTGATTACGATGCAAATTGACCATAAAATCGTTTTCCGTTTATGAAAAAACTTCGGATGTAAAGAGAAAATGGAGTGAATACTGCGTAGTCTTCGTTCCTCATTCTCAAACATCACATAAACCGAAGAAGCTTATGGTTGGGCAGTGAGGTTTTACGCACTGATCCATCCAGTTTGAGTGGGAAAGGAGTTACCAGCAATGGAAGAGCAAACAGAATCGAAGGGGAACTAAGCCAACATCTCTAGAGAGAGCAGTTCACCTTTTTTTATTCTAAGTTGCAGTTCACTTTTTCCTTTTCACTTTTTTTACGTTGGAGGCTCCAGTCACGGACAAAAATTTACATCAAGGCCGGGACTTAATTGAAATATAGAGAGGCTAATGAAAGGGAAAAAGAAGAGACAAGGAAAATTATTTACGAATTTTGGAGGAAGTGAAAAACCCGTCTTCTAAAAAAAGTGCCGGATCATAGTTTTTGGGAAAGACATGAGAGGGTAGAGAGTTCCAAAGCTTCGAGGTATAAAGAATGAAACATACAAAAAAAGGCCCACTCTTGAGTTGCCAACGGCCACACTGTAATCATGTGACGCAGCAGCTTGCCGAGCATTGCGTAGTATAGCTAATGATAAAGGCACACAGGCAACCAGCTTTAGGGACCAAAAACCAAAGTAATACCTATAGGGAACGGAAAGTGAATCTACATAGTAGCAAAGGGCAAATGAGTTAAGTTCTCTAAGTTAGGATGGGAAAGTTGATAAGTACGACCGCTTTCGACTCAACTATAAGTAAGGAAGCAGAGCTAGAACCGCCTCAGATGTGAGGGCAGTACTCCATACAAGGACAGATCAATTCTTTGTAAAAACCGAGCAACTGTTCAGAAGAAAAGAAGACTCCCAATTTCTTAGAGCGACTTTGATATTTCCATAAAGTCAGGTTTCTACAATATAAAGGACAGAGTGAATGCTATATCTACGCACTTCAGTATCTATTCAATTCAATCGCTTTCAGAAAAATATTAAAGTTTCAGGTAACAGCATAACAAAGAGGTCGAGCTCTGGCCTTCCGCCTCGAGGCACAAGTCTGGGAACCACGACTGGCAGACTGTTCCCCCGCTAATGTACCCTCACACTTGATCACTGTCACAGCCAAGACCCAAGCTCACTAATACCTGTACCGGAGGGGAGGAGGATTCTCCTCGCCTACCGAGAATCAGGAGAGAAGTACTTAATCTAAGTTTCGGCAATACTTGTACACGGGAACACGGACATCTTGTGTACCGAACATGGCAACATGAATATATCTCAAAACACATATACAACAAATGATGCAAAATGAAAAAAGCGAAACTCATTTGATCTTCTTTTATCTTACAATATAAATAATCAGCCCAGTAATATGAAAAGTGTAGAAAAGAATCCAGCTCATCCTGACTGATGCGAAAGTGTCAAGGAATCCTGCAAGTTACTACCACCGGGGAGACCTTCCTTTGTAACTGCTTCGTCGTGATTATTTCCAGACCTGGAACACGTCCACAAAGGCACATCACCATGCACTGACACATCACCATGCACTGACACATCGTCACGCAAAGACACACAGACACCCAGACAAACGAACATAAACATCATATGATGAATGATGATAATAAAACTAACTATACTGACCGCTTACGGAATCAACTGGAGCTGAGGATGAACAGAAAAAATAAAGTATATAAAATGTGTCGTAAATTAAGTGTAAACAGTTTTTACACACGCAAATATGGAGGTTGATGAGTATAGCAGTCGTTTGTGATGTTCACAATGGCCGAGATGGGGTTGTACTTATTGCGGTCTCTGCGAACCCAATCTGATTTGGTGCAACTTGGGGACGATGGATCTCACGTGACAGGAGGTGACGGTGGCAAGAATTATGCAGGAGCTTCTTTTGGAAGTGCCAGATGAAATCCTGGCGATGGTTGAAAGGAGTTGGGCGGAACAGTGTGCTGAGTGACTCATGATAGATAGTGTAAGAGGAACTGAGGATGATAATGCTATAGGGACCGAGGATGATCCTGTAAGCCCTTCATGTACACTCTGTCCTGCAGCTTCCGTTATTTAGTGGATACGAAGAACAACAACACGGGGAAAGAACAGATGAGTTGTGCAAGTGTTCTGTAAGTCCCCAAGAGACTTGAATATATGAAGGATGAAGAGATAACAGCCGAAGATACTGACATGGGTACCAACGTCTTCTGTTAAGCTAACTTTGTCAACTTAAGACTGGTAGACTGAACGACCTTGCTGCAGTTGGGGCGTGACTTAAAGAGGTGTGACAAGACTGAGGGCGAGGTTGAAGGGCATGAACTCAGTCTTGGTATGACTGAGACACTATCGGTGTTGGCACAGATCTAGTGGCTAGTGAGGGTGTTCTGCAGTGTGATGTGGCCGGAAAAAGCTTTTGCCAAATCCTAGAGCAGCGGTGAAGTCATGGACGTACATCTAAAGACCAGTTGTGATCCCTAGGGACATCAGTAACATGGGTGAAAAGGTAGAATTCTCATTTTTGTGACCTAAGGACTGCTACACGTGAGGAACTAAAAGCTAGAGAGATTACCTCTCGGAAGTGCACAGCGTGACTATGCTCAGTGAAGTCTGCGAGACATGCAACGTCCGTACGTAGCCCAGAGTAGATGGCTTTGTTGAATACTATGTTGTGGCTGACTGAGTCAAAAGCTCTGATGAGGTAAATGATGGAGAGGGACACAGGCATTATGGGTTTCTTTGTGTGTAGAAGAAAGCCTGAAAAAAGATGACGAGGTAAAAGGCAGAGGGAAGACGGGAGAAGAAATATGGCAGAAGAGGGCTCGACATTTCAAACCTGCTCATGATCAGGGGTAGAAAAAATGAAGATGGGAACTCTTCATAATTTACCTGGGTCAGTTAAACACCAGCGGGACCCAAACACTGAATTACTTGATAGCTAGATATTGAGGGATTAAACATAATTTTCTCCGGTTACTTTCTTAATTCCCGTTTACAATTCTATGCACATCAAATAGCATAAAGAAAACAAATGTTTTGTATATATATATATATATATATATATATATATATATATATATATATATATATATATATATACATACATATACAGAGAGAGAGAGAGAGAGAGAGAGAGAGAGAGAGAGAGAGAGAGAGAGAGAGAGAGAGAGAGAATATGGAATTTTAGATACCAGGGAGTGGACATGTCAGCGAATGAAAACATGGAAATGATTCATAGGGTGGGTGAGGGGGCGAAGGTTCTGGAGGTATTGAGAAATGTGTAGAAAGAGAGGTCGTTGTCTGGGAGGGAGAAAATGGGTATGTTTGAAGGTACAGTTGTCCCAGTCATTAATATCTATCCACTACTAAGTGATATCCTAATAGAGTTTAGAGTCATCTTGTGTCATATATCACAATGCCAGCCACCCTCAGTGACCACCATATAAGTGGCGCTCGTAACAGTATCATTGACTGCATGTAGCAACAACACTGCAACTCCCTTATTCTAAGTTTTTCACATCTACAGAACTGTGTCACTCACACCACCAGAATTCTGCGTAACATACTATCATCGTCACCTGTTTGGAATCACACGTTCACTGCTGTGTCCACAACACCTGTATCATTATGCACCATCTATACATTTAACTATCGCCCTCACGGCTAACTTTTGTGCTGCTTAAGCCAAGGATATACTAATACCAACACTAGTGAATCTATCACCTCGGGCACTCGTTTAACTGAACTACATTTAAGTATGCTTGTATTACTGACGCCTCTATCTATTCATACACTGCCCACTACTCCCACACTGACGTCTGGACCGCTTCAACGACCTCTCATTCGATCGGCATCATTAACCTTTACAAGGTACAAGCTGCCCGGGAGAAGTGTTGCCGACCGACGCTGTCGAGGTGATGTCCGGAACCGTGGCACATCGTCCGTGTCAGTCGGTTGCAGACATCAACCGCCCAGGGAGGTACTTCCCTCCTGACTTAGGAGTGTTGGAATGATGCCCAGAATCATCGCACACCCTCCGTGTCAGGACTGCTGTTCCTCCTTCCTGCTTCATTAAACCTAAACTAAAAAACGAGAACTGACATTTTTCCTTACGTACTTTTTTCTTTTCACCCTTTGGCATTACACTTTAGTCTTACTCGAGTATTTATGTCTGTAATGACAGCCGATGTGAAAGAAAGAGCACACACACACACACACACACACACACACACACACACACACACACACACATACACACAAACATACACACACATACACACTGAACGTGACGCATTCATAGCCGTCCGAGTGTTGAACCCCCATGGTTCAAATCCCTGCCGCGGCAATCGGTCTGCAGTTAACCCAACAGTTGGAGTCAGTCAACATATATATATATATATATATATATATATATATATATATATATATATATATATATATATATATATATATATATTTATTTCTTTCTTTCTTTTTTGCTTTGTCGCTGTCTCCCGCGTTTGCGAGGTAGCGCAAGGAAACAGACGAAAGAAATGGCCCAACCCACCCCCATACACATGTATATACATACGTCCACACACGCAAATATACATACCTACACAGCTTTCCATGGTTTACCCCAGACGCTTCACATGCCCTGATTCAATCCACTGACAGCAGGTCAACCCCAGTATACCACATCGATCCAATTCACTCTATTCCTTGCCCTCCTTTCAGCCCTCCTGCATGTTCAGGCCCCGATCGCACAAAATCTTTTTCACTCCATCTTTCCACCTCTAATTTGGTCTCCCACTTCTCCTCGTTCCCTCCACCTCTGACACATATATCCTCTTGGTCAATCTTTCCTCACCATTCTCTCCATGTGCCCAAACCATTTCAAAACACCCTCTTCTGCTCTCTCAACCACGCTCTTTTTATTTCCACACATCTCTCTTACCCTTACGTTACTTACTCGATCAAACCACCTCACACCACACATTGTCCTCAAACATCTCATTTCCAGCACATCCACCCTCCTGCGCACAACTCTATCCATAGCCCACGCCTCGCAACCATACAACATTGTTGGAACCACTAGTCCTTCAAACATACCCATTTTTGCTTTCCGAGATAATGTTCTCGACTTCCACACATTCTTCAAGGCTCCCAGGATTTTCGCCCCCTCCCCCACCCTATGATCTGCTTCCGCTTCCATGGTTCCATCCGCTGCCAGATCCACTCCCAGATATCTAAAACACTTTACTTCCTCCAGTTTTTCTCCATTCAAACTTACCTCCCAATTGACTTGACCCTCAACCCTACTGTACCTAATAACCTTGCTCTTATTCACATTTACTCTTAACTTTCTTCTTTCACACACTTTACCAAACTCAGTCACCAGCTTCTGCAGTTTCTCACATGAATCAGCCACCAGCGCTGTATCATCAGCGAACAACAACTGACTCACTTCCCAAGCTCTCTCATCCCCAACAGACTTCATACTTGCCCCTCTTTCCAAAACTCTTGCATTTACCTCCCTAACAACCCCATCCATAAACAAATTAAACAACCATGGAGACATCACACACCCCTGCCGCAAACCTACATTCACTGAGAACCAATCACTTTCCTCTCTTCCTACACGTACACATGCATTACATCCTCGATAAAAACTTTTCATTGCTTCTAACAACTTGCCTCCCACACCATATATTCTTAATACCTTCCACAGAGCATCTCTATCAACTCTATCATATGCCTTCTCCAGATCCATAAATGCTACATACAAATCCATTTGCTTTTCTAAGTATTTCTCACATACATTCTTCAAAGCAAACACCTGATCCACACATCCTCTACCACTTCTGAAACCACACTGCTCTTCCCCAATCTGATGCTCGGTACATGCCTTCACCCTCTCAATCAATACCCTCCCATATAATTTACCAGGAATACTCAACAAACTTATACCTCTGTAATTTGAGCACTCACTCTTATCCCCTTTGCCTTTGTACAATGGCACTATGCACGCATTCCGCCAATCCTCAGGCACCTCACCATGAGTCATACATACATTAAATAACCTTACCAACCAGTCAATAATACAGTCACCCCCTTTTTTAATAAATTCCTCTGCAATACCATCCAAACCTGCTGCCTTGCCGGCTTTCATCTTCCGCAAAGCTTTTACTACCTCTTCTCTGTTTACCAAATCATTTTCCCTAACCCTCTCACTTTGCACACCACCTCGACCAAAACATATATATATATATATATATATATATATATATATATATATATATATATATATATATATATATATATATATATATATATGTCTTTCTTTCTTTCAAACTATTCGCCATTTCCCGCGTTAGCGAGGTAGCGTTAAGAACAGAGGACTGGGCCTTTGAGGGAATATCCTCACCTGGCCCCCTTTTCTGTTCCTTCTTTTGGAAAATAAAAAAAGAAAAGGAGGGGGAGGATTTCCAGCCCCCCGCTCCCTCCCCTTTTAGTCGCCTTGTACGACACGCAGGAATACGTGGGAAGTAATCTTTCTCCCCTATCCCCAGGGATATATATATATATATATATATATATATATATATATATATATATATATATATATATATATATATATATATATATATATTGCTCCAAATTATAGGATTGGCTCAATCGGCAACAGAGCTTTCGCCAAAAGACCCACATTGTTAGATTTTTTTTTTTTTTTTTGCTAAACTAAAAAGCCTGCATATATAACATAAAAAAGTCAAACATGAAATTATCATGTTGAATTTAAAGTAACAAAACCCAAACAAAAAATATTGAGGTTTATCATATCAAAGTTTGGGCTGGATATTGTTGAATTGATAGTTTATATGATATGAAATTGTATGAGGTAAAAGTTAATTTCGCTTAGGCTAATAAATTCTGTGTTTAAAAGAGTTTTACAGTCTTGACACAATGCGAAAGGAAAGAGGAAAAGGTGAAGGTTATTATGTACTCTTATAATTACTGATGAAAGTAGACGTCGAGACGGAGGAGTTCATGGAGGTGTGTGCGAGCTTGTAAGAGTTCTGTAAGAGTTCTCTGCGGCTCTGGTGCCGAACTGCAACTCCAAGACGAATGATCTCAGATGGCAGGAGGTGACGGTGACAAGAATGGTACAGATGTTTCATCCCAAACTGTTTGATGAGGTCCTAGCGATGGCTGAAGAGAGAGTCGATTGGAGTCAGTGTCTCAGACATCCCTCTGGCAAGTGGTGTTGGAAAGGTCAAGGGTGATCTTGCATGCCGTTTTCTCCAACTTCTCTAATACTTCATTGTGACGTGGTGGATAGGACTGAGAACCAGACTGATGCGTGAAAGTGTTGTAGGTGTCCTAAAGTTCAGGTGCAGGGGGTTCAAACATCTTGAGCCTACGAAGACAGCAAAGAGGATTGCTTGGAGATACGATGATGTGCTTTTTTCCAGCTTAGTTTATCATTCATTCCAGCTTAGTTCATCGATCATTTCAGCTTAGTTTATCGATCATTCCAGCTTAGTTTATCGATCAGAGTCATATCGAGAAGTTTGTTGGACTGGACAACCTAGAGGGGGCTGGGGTCTATTGAGACGGTAGGAGACAATAGAGAGCTGGAGGCAAATATGATATGCATGATCACGGTCTTGGTGTGGTTGATAGTGACAAGGTTGACTGGAGAGTGTTCTGGAGGGCGCTTTCGTCATGAGAGCTATCATCGCTCATACCAGTGGAAGGAAGAGTCGTCAGCGTACTTCCTTCAGTTAAATGTGCCCTGTACGGCAAAAGCAATAAGGATGGATGAACGCAGAAGGCGCTGCCCATGATCCCACTTCTGGAAGTCCCACCTGGAACGGACTGGAAGGATGAGATGGCCCTCCAAGTTATGGAAATCCTGACAACGCTCACTGGAGTGGAAGTCTTAGAACCATGCGTGTGTGTGTGCGTGTTAGTTACTTCCTGGAATAACTTAATTGTATAGTATGGAGTTCTGCACTCGGTGTGTGTGTGTGTGTGTGTGTGTAATCATGTGTGCATACTGGTGTCTGTAACATTCATGCAGAGTTGTGAACAAACACGATCACCTGAAACTTGAGGACGTTTGTAGATATGTGCCAGGCCAGATTTGGCTCCGTCAACTGTTATACACCCTATCTACTGGCTGAGGCTCCACATCCCTCATTTCCCTCCCTCTGCTGAGCCTCATCCCTATAAATACTCAGGGGCGTTAGAACTACTGTGAGGAGATCGTATAATTAAGGCAGCACGTGAGGCCCGCTTAACGACCATTAACTCAGACCCTGGCGTCAGCGTTAAGCCTAACCCAGACCTCGGCCTATTCTGCCGTTGGCAGTAAGCCGCCCCAGCCACGGCTCTCACCAGGACCGAACAGACTGAACGTACAGGAACTTATCGCTGATGCTGATCCTTTACAATCACGTCATCCAAATATGTCACGACGTCATATGAAATAATGCTGAGCAGTTCAGTACTCGTTGCGTTAATCAAGCGTTTGTACCTACAATAACTCTCATCATTACTGTATACGTGTTATGTCTCGCTTCAGAATATTCCCCATGAGAGAAAAGGATTCGCTTCAGAATATTTCCCAAGAGAGAAAAGGACTTGAGTCAGAATATTCTTCACGAGAGAGAATGATGTGAATATCTGGGATGCGTCACTACTGCAGAGAAAATTGGATATTCATGGGAAGGGTCAGCGAAGTGTCGACATCTGGAGACGTTCGCTTCCGATTCTCATTGTTGGACTTCGAAAAGCATATACAATGATCAGAGCATCTTTCTGTGTCTCCATTTATGAATAAACAAATAACAGTTACAACAATATGCAGGGAACTGTGCACGAAATTTGCGGTCTACGATCTAATCTACTGAAATTTCAAAAACCAACTTACATAAGCATTCATTAATCAGATTCAAAAGTCAATCGTCCTTAAGCGGTGCCATGATAGTTTGACACATTTTACCGAGATGCTACAGTGAACTTTCACTGTCATCAACATTCACGTTAAACTGCTTCTCTTAAGAGATTCCTGCAAGACTGGAGTTGTCCTTCGGAAAGTTAAAACTGCACACCAGACGAAGAGTTGGGAAAAAGAGAAAAAAGTGTTATCAGTTGGCGCGAGAGCGGGAGTCTAACTGTACTGATAAGAAATAATGTTGTTGGATGTGAGAGCTATCATCGAGTAATGGCCATGAAATTCGAAATTCACACCATGAGCAACATATAATTCCTATTTCTAATTAATGTTGTTAATTAGATTTGCCAGGTCCCTGCATGGCACGAGCCCTTATCTAAACTACGGATTGTGCTTTGCTCTCGCCAGGTGGCTGGCCACAAAGCCACGAATATCTTTTTCTTGATTACTGACGAGAGAGGAAGGGTTGTATGAGCTGATGAATTTGGGAGGTGTTTGTTGGAGGGCTCTCAGGAGTGCGGTGAGGAAGAGAAGAGAAGGAAGTGAGAAAGAAAGGAGAAGAGAGCTAGGCCCTGAGGCTCAACCTGGTACTTTCTTGTAAATCAAGCAAGTTCTCTCAGATATTGGAGGTTGGCTGGTTAGCTGGGCTTCAGATTCATCGACTTCTAAGGGTCATTAAGGCCGTCAATGTCAAATTATAACTGCCATCAGGAAAATCTTAACTACCTCTTTTCAGATGATGCTGTTGATTCTAAGATGTTAAACATTTGCTGTGTAATTTAAGCCTTGCTGATGAACCTCGGAAAACTGATTATGTGATAGAAGTTGAAGTTTATATCCATTCATGACTATTTCCCAGCATTATAGCACACACAAGACCTTGCGACCTTATCTCTGCGTCTCCAAGCCCGATACCTTAATCAGATGTAAAGCTCGGTACAGCGTCTTAGGTAAAAGTTGGTCCATATGCAACTACCGAAGCACGGCCCCCTCTCGAAACGCTAACTTTAGCACTTCGGGAGAGTTCAATGGTTTCTCTTGGGCAACTTTAACACTGACTTTTCATGGTTCCAGTACTGCTTAGCCAGCCGGGAACCAGACCGTCTCCACACCTGTGCTGATTGCGTAGCGGAGGTCACCTTGATTGGGAAGGGATCGTATGTCCCTTCTACTTAACCTTCATCCACTCATTCTTGGTTATATCAATCTTGCTCTAATATTGTTGTATCAGAAACAGACTGTACAATGAGTCCTTCCTTGTCTTAATTCTCATTACGTCTTCATTTCTGCTTGAAATCATAGCGGAGCTATTATCATTCATAGAGTCAAGTGCGCCAACATAAAAAGAAAAAGTGCTGACATGACTTCTTTAACCCAATCACTTCCAGTAGTTACTGTAAATGAACCTCCTCCTGTGCGTCTTGCCCAGTCTGTAGTTCTCCACCTGACAAAGCCACTCTTTTCGAACCTATACTTTCTAATAACTTTACTCTGAATGATTCCGTATCTCACCCTTCCCCCATCAACTCCTGCTGAGCCTATGTATGACCTTTCTTACATTTTCCCTGTGTAAGGTCCTATGAGTTCTTTCTAAGCTACTGGTAGGCAAGGTGCAATCGGCTGGAATTTGATAAACTCCTGTTTTAGAGAAGCGTGTCTTTGACTTTGTTCCGATTCTT
Source organism: Panulirus ornatus (assembly GCF_036320965.1). Taxonomy (NCBI): domain Eukaryota; kingdom Metazoa; phylum Arthropoda; class Malacostraca; order Decapoda; family Palinuridae; genus Panulirus; species Panulirus ornatus. The sequence continues at coordinate 11,587,277 of NC_092224.1, forward strand.
GCTTGCTTATGTTACCTCTCTCTCTTAAAATGCAAAGGTTCCCTCTTGGAGGCATGCCTCGGTCTTAATCCATTTCTAAGAAAAGAGAACATCTGCATTCTTCTAAGTAACATCCATCACTTTCATTCCTGTTTCGAAAGTCTTCAAGAATTTTCTTATATCTCACTTTATTAAACATTTCACACATCATTTTCTTCATTTAGATCACCAGTATCGCTTCTTCAGGGCTGGTTTTCCTGTTTTTGATTTTGGTAAATCGTTTGTTGAAACCCTTAACATATCTAGAGCAAATGATAGGGTGTAGCACACGTCTTTGTTTGCTAACTTCCTTACTTTGGGTTTTTCGTGCCTCTCTCTCTCTCTCTCTCTCTCTCTCTCTCTCTCTCTCTCTCTCTCTCTCTCTCTCTCTCTCTCTCTCTCTCCCTCTCTCTCCCTTATGGACCTTTTCCTTTCCAGTCTTTCCATCACCGTCACCTTCACCCTCTTACCGCATTAATGTTGGTGTTCTTTCGGGTTCTGTCCCATCGTCTACGCTAATTCCTCTCTCCACAAACGAACCTTCTTGAATCCCTGACCCCATTCACTTTCACGCCCGTAACTCTACTCTGCATTCGTCAACTCACTCTCTGTATTCACCCTGTCACCGTAATACCTACTCTTTTTCTCGTAGTGACCATTTTCTGTCTTCATTTGGACAGATGCAGCGCCCCCAAATGAGAAAGCAGAAACCTGGATAGATTCAGTAATGCTAGAACGTAACATCTACCCATAGCTCACTGGTTTCCCACCACTGAATTTCAAAAAACTTCATTTCCACCACTGTAGTTATATCTACATGTTCGACAATCATTGCAAAGTCTGCTTCCCAAAAACCCGATAGGCACCACAATTCTCCCTCTGAGCATCTATGGCGTATCTGTAAGGGGACGGTCTGATCCGTCCGAAGGATGAAGTATATCAGAAGTGGCTTTTCTTTCGACTCTCATTCAGGCAGAAGGTGACCAAAAGCCACCCGTCCTCTCAACTCTCCTGTTGACATCTGTCTACCACCATCTCCCTCCATCGGCCGCGATACTACTTCTTCCTCAATTGTACAGAAATCATTTCGGAAACCGCTTCCCCCTGAGCTGAAATTAATCCCCGATTTTCAAATCTTTTTTCTTAACCTTTTTCATCTCAATCGACATGGCTTCGATTGGGGGCTTGCTTTTTTACCCCCTGCCATGTCGGTCAATGAAGAGAGAGAGAGAGAGAGAGAGAGAGAGAGAGAGAGAGAGAGAGAGAGAGAGAGAGATTTGTACACATACTACTGGGACACACACGCACGAACAGAGGCGCCAGGGGACCTAATGAACATGCAGTCACCTAAGACTTGACGATCTAATGTTTACAGTAAATTCAACAATCAACAAAGAAAGAATTACATGAAATTCGAGTGAGATGATTTTCCTGTCGAGAGGAAGAGTATTGAACGAAATGGAAAAAGTCTCATGAGCTGATTTTCATTTTCAAAATGTTTATATCAATATGCTGGTCCAAGCTTACGCATTCCAAGTTAGAATCTCAGATTTTGTTTATCATCTATGATAACGAAAGAATGGCCCAACACACCCACATACACATGTATATACATACACGTCCACACACGCAACTATACATGCCTATACATCTCAATGTATACATATATATACACACACAGACATATACATATATATACATGTACATAATTCATGCTATCTGCCCTTATTCATTCCCATCGCCATCCCGCCACACATGAAATAACAACCCCCTCCCCCCTCATGTGTGTGAGGTAGCGCTAGGAAAAGACAACAAAGGCCACATTCGTTCACACTCAGTCTCTAGCTGTCATGTAATAATGCACCGAAACTACAGCTCCCTTTCCACATCCAGGCCCCACACAACTTTCCATGGTTTACCCTAGACGCTTCACATGCCCTGGTTCAATCCAATGACAGCACGTCGACCCCGGTATACCACATCGTTCCAATTCACTCTATTCCTTGCACGCCTTTCACCTTCCTGTATGTTCAAGCCCCGATCGCTCAAAATCTTTTTCACTCCATCCTTCCACTTCCAATTTGGTCTCCCTCTTCTCCTTGTTCCCTCCACATCTGACACATAACCTCTTTGTCAATCCTTCTTCACTCATTTTCTCCACGTGAAGAAACCATTTCAGTACACCCTCTTCTGCTCTCTCAACCACACTCTTTTTACTACCACACATCTCTCTTACCCTTTCATTACTTACTCGATCAAATCACCTCACACCACATATTGTCCTTAAACATTTCATTCCAACACATCCACCCTACTCCGAACAAACCTTTCTATAGCCCACGCGTCGCAACCATATAAAATTGTTGGAACCACTATTCTTCAAACATACCCACTTTTGCTCTTCGCGAGAACGTTCTTGCAAGTGATGGTGGGTCTGCATCACTGATATGTGTCACCATGGCTGTTTAATCTGTTAATGGAAAGAGTGGTGATGGAGGTAAATATGAGGATTTTTAATGACACTGTTTTGATGGCAGACTAGGATGAGAAACTGCCTACGCTACTGTCTGACATAAGAAAAGGGAACGAAAGGAGAAAGTTACGAGTTAATGTGATTAAGTGGAAGGTAATGAGGTTTATCAGAGTGGAGAGACAGGCTGGTTTGAGTGTGTGCTCGTATGGAGAGAACCTACAGGAATTGGGGTGTTTTAGATACCTGGAAGTGAACATAGCAACAGATGGAAGTATAGGAGGTGAAGCGATCCGGAGAATGACTAGAGAGGCGCATTGAGGAGTTAGAGAGAGAGAGAGAGAGAGAGAGAGAGAGAGAGAGAGAGAGAGAGAGAGAGAGAGAGAGAGAGAGAGGGGGGGGGGGGACACTTTGTGTGAGGGCAAACATGGGTTTCATGGTATACTGCAGTAGTACCAACTGTACTGACGCAAATCTTGGGCATTAAATATAAATGAATGCAGGAGGCTGGAAGTCTTGGAAATTAATAGCCTGAGGACCATATGTAGTGTGACTGAGGGTTCTTCGTGTAAGGGAGGTGTGTTAGTGAGCGAGGCATGACTGAGAAAGCCGGCCAAGGTGTGCTGAAATGGTTTGGTCATATGGACACGATGAGTGAAGAGAAATGAGAAAGAGCAAGGGAGAGGAGGAGACCGAGAAGAAAATAGAAGGATTGAGAGGAAGAGGCTTCAAGTTATCGGGGCGTGAACATAAGGAAGGGTGAGTGGCGTGCATGGAATAGAGATAAATGGGGCAATAAATAGAATGATACGGGATACTTTGTCATATCAAGGGGTCAGAGGTAACCAAGGAGAGGTCACTGAAGAGTGGCTCTGGATGGGGCCTATGTTTCAGCGCCAGAGATCGGATGTGAGCAAATGAGGCCGTTTTTCGTTTGTTCCTGGCGCTACATCCCTAACGCATGAACGCTGCACGGAATGAAAAAGTGAACAATTATCGTCACTATAATCATTACATAAGGTGTATCACCTCAAGTTAGATCCTCGACAATGGGTTCACCACCTCAGAGAAGAGGATGAGGGTTAGAATATATCATTTTTCTTTTTCCTTTATTCTTATCACTATTAGTGATTTTTTTCTATCAGTAGAAGCACGAAGGATGCAACGGTTCAGACGCAACAGTATCGCAATACCTGTAAGATACTGGTAACGTAGCCCCATGAAGGGTACAGTGACAAGACAGTTATATGACGTGACCTGCAACGGAGAGGAGCGCACGGCCACCGTCCACCAAGCTGTTGTAAAGACTCATTGTATAGCCCGCTGGGTAAGGACACAAGGTATAGTGAGAGTGTGATGTGGCCATACAATCATCCTCAACACCTGAAGGTGTTACAAGATTTTTCGGTTGGTGGATGTGGCTTGAAACTGAGGTCTTCATGATCCTGACGGTTGATGGACCCAAAAACCAACCAACCAACCTAAGTGGCGCGACGACACGAGCCTTGTGTGTGACGGTACGAGCTTTGTAGATTGTGGTACGACCCCTTAGATATGATGGCATGGCCTTTGACCTGATCTTTATAGATCAAGGGTCACGTCATATCTACCATCGTGCCTGGGAGGTTAAACTAGTTTTCGGGTTGGCCTAAGAGGCAGACCTTTGACCGTAGGAGATATAAGTATCCATGAGTTCTTACGACGAGGTATTGCCATGACGCCAGGGTGAGCAGCGCGCCGAGCTCACTAACTTAGTGGACGTGTTTACTCCAGACTGAAGTATCGTTATCTCTACAATCCAGTAGATCAAAGCTGCAGGTGAACCACACATCGTACTCAATACAGCATGTGTTTTACTTTCCAGTTATACGCCAAACGTACGAGGTCGATGAGAGAATGAAAAAGTAATATACGGTATGTTTTTCAGCCCCTCGTACCCTCAACAAACAGCAGCGGTAACATATACAAAAAAATGTGTTTTTTTTTTTCGTTCACATACTAAAAAACAGTGTTAACCAGTTGTAAAAAATATACATCTTTCTTTTCAGTCACGTGCTGAACAAACACGGTTTGTAACCGGTTTTTAACGTTATTCTTTTCCTTTTTCGTTCACATGCTGAACAAGCAAGAGTCGGTAACAAGTGGTAAGAAAAAGATACGGTGTTTTCAGTCACGCGCTGAGGAAAACGAGATTGCCTTGGTCGACGTTACTTCTATATCTTCATCCACTCGAGCACACGCCTGCTCCACCCAGCACCTTGCCCAGCTGAGGACGGTGCCTGTCTACCTGCTCAAAGCTTGACTGTCATAAGCCTGCCTGCCTGCTAAAAGCTTGAATGACATGAGCTTGCCTGCCTGCCTGCCTGCCAAAAGCTTGATTGTCATAAGCTTCCCTGCCTACCTGCCAAAAGCTTGACTGTCATAAGCTTGCCTAACCGTCTGCTATAAGCCTACCAGCCTTCCTGCACGCTTAACCTAAAGCCTGACGGCTTGCTTGACTGTCTGCTTACCAAGAGCTTGTCTTTGTCTGCCTTCCTGCCTGCTTGTGTGTCTGCCCATCTGTCCGTCTTTTCTCCTGCCCGTCCGTCTGCCTCTGTGTGTGTGTGTGTGTGTGTGTGTGTGTGTGTGTGTGTGCGTGTGTTTGTGTGTGTGTGTGTGTGTGTGTGTGTGTGTGTGTGTGTGTGTGTGTGTGTGTGTGTGTGTGCGTGTGTGTGTGTGTGTGTGTGTGTGTGTGTGTGTGTGTGTGCTGATTCACAGACACATCAACAACTCACTTACTTCGCTGTGTCCTCCCTGTGCATCATCTAAAATCCTCCTAAATGCATTTTTCTCCACGCCTTCCTCCCTCACTAGACCCCATCACACACCCTACACATACTTCCCTTTCCCATATCCCAAACATCCCTCCCATGAACTGTTCCACCTCTCCCATCTTACATTCCTCCCTAACTAACCTCCCCTTCACACGCTCCCTACACCCTTTCATCACATCTCTCCCCAGCTCGCCTCTCCCCAGTCTTCACATATCTCCGTTTACATTATTGGTTTCACTCCTCAAAATTCTGCGCGGCATTTCAGGGCTTATTGGCTGATAAAAATGACATTTGCCCGAGGGCGGAGCGCTGTGTTAGGAGGTGGTGGGGAGTCGGGCAAGCTGGAGACGACGCTTCGTAATTGCAACGGACTATATCATATTTTCTTCTGACTTTGGTCATCTCTCTCTCTCTCTCTCTCTCTCTCTCTCTCTCTCTCTCTCTCTCTCTCTCTCTCTCTCTCTCTCTCTCGTTATTAGTCCTGCGACATCCATATGTTTCATTAACAGTCGCTCGTCACCGGTACTGTGGCCAACGTGACCAAAGTTCCCCCATCGGAGACTGAGAGCAATAATATCTACATCTCCTGGAGGCGTCCTCCTTGGACTGTCCTCCTCTACATCAAAAGCGACGGCGTCTAGAGAGACCGACATGGTCTGGAGGCACCTCCAGCAATATATCCACCGTCACACACGTGCCTGGTTGGCGAAATGCTCACTGGGAGGAAGCAGGCGTCGTGTGGAGCGCCCCAGAGTCCGGTTGGCTAAACCTGCTTTAAATTTCTTTAACTGTAGGTGGCAGTCGGTCCTTGCGAAGGTCTTGCGACAGTAGCTATAAGAGTGTCCATATTTCATATTTACTTAAACATACAGTGATACAAAACAAAGAATTAAATAAGACACAGTCACGCAGTTTGATGCATATGATGAATAGTCGTCCACATAAGCAAATCACAACAATGCATCTCATCTGATGTGATTTCTTCTTTTGACACTACATGGATTTGTAATGTTAATATATGGACACAATAACATGGCTAAATACGATCCCATTCCCATTTCCACGTCTTTCCAAATTACATACATATAATGCACGTATTCAACCCCTTTAAGGCCTCAAGTACCATAGGCTATCTCGTTTTCGAAGGTGGATTTCCAACTCTGAGCTGACTATGTCAAGCTGGTACCGGCAAGGTAAAGTCAGTCCCCAACAATGGGTAACTTGGTGGTACTCAGGACTGGTAAACAAACATGTTAGACGACAGCGCGAAAGAAAAGCACATACCACTGTACGTATGAGCTGACATTTCTTAAAAATTCTTCAAACGGCACCTGTGCTCGCGGCTGCTTAAACGAGGGTTGTAGGTGGGTCAGACGCTTACGTCTGTTGCCACGGCTTTAAGCGAAGGATAGGGAATTCAGGCGAATTCCTCAAATGTTTAGTTACCCACGCAACAGCGGAAAAATATTGACTTTCCAAGCCTTAGCAGCTTTGTTACCGGATATTCCACTGGCTGTAGAGGGTAAGGCCATGGTGGTACTACTAGGAAGAAGACAAAGAAATAAAAGAACATAACAAGAAGTATAATCTCTCACAGTCTTGAGGGTTCGCCATGGGTTTAATACAAGGGAAAATGAAAACGGCAAATAAAATCAGGACTCAGTTGCTCAAAAAATACAAATGATTTAAATGTGTGGTCAGTAAAACCTCTCCAACATAACGCGAGATCTTGCATATCCCGGACCGAAGTGCTTTCATATGAAGCGAGAAACAACTAACAGAGAAGAGGTGATACATGTGTAAAGTTATCATTAATAAGTAATGCTGAAATACTACAAAATGAGTTCAAGGAAAAACTCCTTGCATGAAAAAAAACTTTACAACACGTATGTTCTTCTTCATCGAGTGTTCTGCAAGTTATTAATTAACGATACAGATCATGTGTTCCTTCACTCAACTGTTTTTGTCATTTTGTTGCGCGTCTTCATGGTGACACCTTCTTGTTGTCCTTCTCCAGACTTCTGTATTAGTTCTTTGTGCTTCTTTAACTGCGGTGACCAAACTTGAGAGTTACAGTCTAGTTTTAGTATAATATATCAAACAAAAACAGTTTCCTGAATATTTCCGCATCAATGAACTGAAATGCAGTTCTGATATTTGCCAGCAGACAAAATATCTCCTTTACAGTTCTCCTAAGGTAGGACTTTGGCAACAGGTTAGGCACAGTGTCAACACCCGAGTCCCTCTCATATACAAAATCCTGCCGCTCATGTTCTGACAGATAATATTTGTATCGATGCTTTCTTCCACTGCGTCTCCTCCTCATAGATTTGCATTTACTTTAGTTGGATTTCATTAACCTTGGAGTTCGTATAGATCTTACTGTAAGCTGGAACAATATTCCTATCTCTTAAACTTCCTCATGAACTTGGCATCGTCCGCAAACTGGCCATGTATGGAGTCTTCCCTTATTTCCGCTTAAAGATCCAGCTACTTTCAGAATCTCTTATGCCATACGGTGTCAAATGCTTTCTGGTGGTCAAGATACACATAACCTAACCTAACCTGCTCGTCTATCTAAAACGGAGCTCACTATCATAAAGGCCGTGTGTGTGTGTGTGTGTGTGTGTGTGTGTGTGAAGTGGTCCCTAGATCAACTCACATAACCCTGGCTATTTTCGTATTTATGAAACAGACTTTACCAAATCATGCCCCGTGTTCCAGTAAGACGCAACATCCTCCGTTCTCATTACAGACAAGAGTGTCGCCGTCAGACATAGGGTACGGGAGGTCATAATGTTGAGCAGTTGACCTGCTAATCTTCAATGATTTCCTAAGCAAATTTCCCGAGAAAAAGCTTCCTCGGGTCGTTCACTTGGACAGGTGCTGTACAGAGAGGCACTCGAGCTTGTGAATTGTACTTGCGCAGCGGAGGATACCAGACCTGACCTTCAGGGTAGACCACAGCCATGGAACTACTCGTGAGGCTGATAGTGTTGGCAGGCCACTATGTAGTACAACATCTCTAAAACATAATAATTTTCTTTTAACTACGTAAAGTCAACAAACAAAAGTCTCGGTGTACCTAAGGTCGAAAGAATTTGAGATGAGAAATTTATTCGAGTTGTTACGGTACAACAAATTCTGAGTTTCTTTCTTTTATCGTATATTTCATACAACGCAGAATTCCTTCTTCGTCCCACATGGTTAACTTGAATTCTTTTTTTTTAGATAATATTGAGAATTATATTTCTATTGAAATACGATAAACAATTAGTGTATTTCACTAATCTGGTGATACTCATTTCAAGATTTATATGCCCAACACCTATAGTAGGAAATAGAATTCTGAAAAGCTAAAGGGATGGGTTACCAAGTACCAAACATTATCTCGTCATAAAAGAAAAGAATAAGAAAGCGAGAGAGTTGACTCATATAGCTTGAAAATATTTTTTCTTGGAGACATTTGAACAAGTAGGAAAAAAAAATAGTATTCAGCAGGTTAGCATTATCTTGTTCGAGGGGCAGTAGTCCCATCAATACATGCTAATTTTCCTGGAGCATCACTTACTATGAACTGTCCAAAAGATACGAAGATTCGAAACATTTATAACTGAATCGGATTAGAAGTTGCATATGGCTACTCCACCCATTCCATTCGCTAACGAGCACTTATAGAGAATGGAGTGAGCCAGTTATCGTCTAGCATCTAATCCACCTTACTACAGCGGATTTGTCCACCCTAGTCCGCCGCTCCACCTCACCCCTGCTTAGGCCCTTGCAGTGGAGGGCGATATTCTCGCACCTCACGGTTCATGTGAAGTCTCGCTATCATTTCTCAGCTTAATTCTCTGTTAAGTGTTCATACATGAACGACATTGCTATATGTTTTAATCTCATTCAAAACCAATCTCTAACAGAAAGATTATATATTTGCAACTATTTTCTCTAACAAACACAAGGAAGTTTTTCACTATGATTGACAGTAAACGTTATAAGTATGAGCAATGATCATTCAAGGAAGCTCCACCATCTCTCCAGTTGTGTCTGATAAATTTTCTACGTTACGTAGCGCAACTGCCGAATAAGGGAACCAGGTACACCAATGCTTCGTCCTGTGTTGCAAAATGTTAAACATGGTGAGTATGATGATAGTCTTTTATATTCCTCAAGTCTTATAGCCAAATTACAACAACAGGACTTCTTTTATAGGGTTCCTGCACCTTTCGAGGCTAAGCTCCACCCAGGAGCAGGGAAATGCTGGACTCCATCAATGTGATCATGTCCTTGATAAAACTGTACTCCTTTCCGTTCACTGGCGATGCTACAGCCGTTGCTAAACGTGACCTCAGGGGACGTAACCATGAGAAGGCGGAATCTGATGACACCCAGTATACATGCCATAGTCACTGTCATAAACAAACGTTTTATCTACGTGAAACGGGTCTTACGTCATCATGCGCTACTGGAATTACCTGGAATAATGTGGTGATGAAAGCTGTAAAAGGCTCCACTCTCACTAGAATGGGCTTCAGATGTATGCAGGTGGTTTTGCACTCAAAATTGCTTGTATAATGTCTAACGATTGAGTGGATTACATAGGTAACCTCAGGACCCCGCGTTTCTGGGGCTTCTGCTGTTTCAAGGCAGCGCTCCAGTCAGACGCAGGGAACTGAAGGACTCATTTACTGCAAGACGTTCCTCGACAAGCCATCCTTTTCATCTAGTGAGGATAACACAACCTTACCAGAAGTGCCGAAACTGACTTTTCACTCATGGTGTACCCAAAAGCAGATAGATAAACCACTAAATATAGAAAAATTATGTACATAAAATGAATAAACGACACACACACACACACACACACACACACACACACACACACACACACATACACACGCAGATATATATATATATATATATATATATATATATATATAGAGAGAGAGAGAGAGAGAGAGAGAGAGAGAGAGAGAGAGAGAGAGAGAGAGAGAGAGAGAGAGTAAACTCGTTGGAAAGATACACACATAAAAGCCCTAAGCCTTCGACTGTATTTTAAGCCATATTCAAGAATACAAGGTCAACATGAACAAGAGAATATATACACAAAGCCAGACTTCACCACATCTCAGGACACAAGAACAGTTGATCTGGGAAACATGGAAAGGTTGACCTGAACGGTACAACGACCCGTTCCTCTAACTGGCAAAGGACGTCAGTTGAGTTACTCCTTTTTTTTCAAGTTCGCCATATTTCAACAGATGTATCATTCAGATCTTATCTAATTTCTACAGTCCCTCTATCATATTTATGATGCTGTTTGATAAGAGAGGATTCAACAATAAGCCTTTCTATAAGTGACTTTCAAGGACAAACAATATTCGACTCCCCCAACTCATGGGATGTAAACAATCTTTTATGTGTTTGAATACTGTCTTTGATTCTGAGATTGTCTTCGCAGAACATTTATGCTGTTCAATCCTCTTCTTTAGAGATTCACCGATTTGACCAATATACATCTTATCAGACTTTACATGGAACATAGCAGACCTGTTCTTTATCAAGCACTTCCCTATGGAGTCTTCATATTTGAAAGGAACAATTATAATAAGTTGGTTCAAAATCCTAGTAAGCTTTATGATAGAGTAGAACGAAAAATCTTTTATTGCTGGATTTGTTTTCCTTCTGAACAACGGTGGGTCTTCTTGGCTTATGTATGTATTTTGCAATAACCTTCTCAGGTTAACTAAGTTTTCTTGCATCATCTTCATCAATATGATCAATTTCGTCATTCAAGACTTTAGGGTCGCAAATTCTTAAGGCCCTGAGAGCCATCATACCCATACCATCTCAATATCGCGATGGTTCGAGACATGTTGAGTAAATGTATATCAGCTTGAGTAGGTGTTCAAAATACCTTGGACCTAAGACCCATACCTGACCTTATATCAAATTGTCTAAAAAGGGGCTATGGATTACAGACTTGCTCCTCCATTTTGAAAGTAATAGAAGGAACCAAGTTATTATGATTTTCTATAAAATCTCTAGGATCCTCGGGAATGGCAATAGATATAAAAAGATATCATCTACGTATCTGTACCATGGTAAACTAATGGAACAGATTTGAGAAAATAACATAATCTAAATTTCAAAAAATTCCATATATGAATTTGAAATGATAAATGAGTGGGAATTACCCATGGCACATTCAAATGTTTGTTTATAAAATTATCAGTTAACTGTAAAAACATTGTCCATTATACTTAATTCGATAAGTCTAAAAAATACACTATGATTAACCGGAGACTCTGATATAGAGTGGGATTTTTAATGACTAGAGTCCCTCCTGTGCTACAGGAATAAATCTACCAAAACCAACAAAGAAACATAATCAGACTTCTTGTGTTTTTAGGTAACTTTTATCATGTTTGAACAGAACCGTCAAGTTGTTTTGAAATGTATATTTTAACGCTAGGATGTTTAATCATGAACTACAGAACTGTAATTCTCAACCAGGAAACACTATCTCTGTTGAATTTATTATACAAGTCACGTTTCAATTTTATTTTCGATAAGTTAGGATTTTTTGGTCATTATAGGATTTTCTATATTTTTCGATTATTCATTTCACGCTGAGCTTTTATGATATATATTTTTTCAAGGAACATTTTTGACTTTGTATATGTTACATGTATATCATCCTCTCTTTGTAGCCTCTGATGATGGTGTTATCATCCTCTCCCTGAATGTGATTGGAAAAAAAAATTGTCCTAAAACCAAACCATATGCATCCTGTTCTTTCACATACACATCCTGCTCTCTATCCAAACATGGGACGGAAACCCGTAGCATAGTAACATACAGTGCTCTTAAAGAGCTTAAAGGACAGCTCAATACCACACTTAGCGTTATGATAACAGCGGAACTGATAGGAACGTCGGTAATAGATTGATACTCCGATCACAACTGCTTTCCCAGGTCGGGCCGCGGGGGCCCACGGGGAACTGATTTCGTGCAGGAATACTGTGAAAACGAAAGAGAATCAGGCGACCCTCTGGGTGTAACACGGTATTAAGTGGTGATAACTGTGAGGTCTACTTGTGGCGGGTGACACAGATGCATGTACAAGAGCGCGAATGATACAATGTGGAAAAAAATCACACGATGAATTTACGAGAGAATCCAAGTAGTGAGACGCAGAATGGTCATATATTGTGTAGGAGTGTGCGCGAGCCGTCAGAAGTGGCGAGTGACCAGATGAATATGGCGAAAATGTGGATAAATGGCAAGATAGATTTACGACAGAACGCGAGAAGAGACATATATTGGGTGACAGTACGAGAGAGTGCCAGCAGGAATGTGTATAGGATGACCAGATAAATCTACCAGAAAGCGTGGGCAGTGAAATGTGAATGGTGACTTGATGAATACGCGGGAGAATGCGAGAGGCAAGGGGCACGAAAGGTCAAGCAGCTCTGGTGTGTTGGGTGAGGGAGGGAACATACCGTGAGTGAGACTCAGGAATGTTCTTTGTCAGACGTACATCATTGAAATGATCCAATCATCACCAGCAAAAGTGCTAAGAACGTTCACAGAGGATTACATCATATCTTCCACACACAGACGTGCATTCAAAGATTCTGTCATACAATACCCAAGCATACACTAATAATCCATGTGATCCAGAGGATGGAGGATGCATACTGGAGGGGAGGATTTCCAGTCCTCCGCTCCGACCTCTTCTAGTCGCCTTCTAATACACGCACAGAATACATGGGCAGTATTTTTCCCCCCTAGCCCAAATAGACTCCTAGCCTGTCTCTTCGTTGTATATCAACTGACTTATATTTCTAGTCTCCCCCCACTGATGATGTGATTATTACACGAATGTGCACTTGGGAACTTATCGTGATTCATTTCCCCGTGGACTCTTAGGACCATCCCGGTCGTGGGTTACGAAAGTCAGAGAGAATCAGACGAGCCCAACCTGACTTCAACTGCACACCCGGACAATGACAGTCTCGCTTGGCCCAACTTAGTACATTTAGTAATGGACTTTCTATATTCCTACCTTGTTTAATAACGATCTTCTGTGTTTACTCAACTTTAAGTTTTTTATATTTCTGCTTCCATATGTTGTATTTAGATTGTAACTCATACTACCCGTCATGATATTGTTAATTTTTATCGCCACATCGATCCAATTCACTCTATTCCTTGCCCTCCTTTCACCCTCCTGCATGTTCAGGCCCCGATCACACAAAATCTTTTTCACTCCATCTTTCCACCTCCAATTTGGTCTCCCACTTCTCCTCGTTCCCTCCACCTCCGACACATATATCCTCTTGGTCAACCTTTCCTCACTCATTCTCTTCATGTGCCCAAACCATTTCAAAACACCCTCTTCTGCTCACTCAACCACGCTCTTTTTATTTCCACACATCTCTCTTACCCTTACGTTACTTACTCGATCAAACCACCTCACACCACACATTGTCCTCAAACATCTCATTTCCAGCACATCCATCCTCCTGCGCACAACTCTATCCATAGCCCACGCCTCGCAACCATACAACATTGTTGGAACCACTATTCCTTCAAACATACCCATTTTTACTTTCCGAGATAATGTTCTCGACTTCCACACATTCTTCAAGGCTCCCAGGATTTTCGCCCCCTCCCCCACCCTATGATCCACTTACGCTTCCATGGTTCCATCCGCTGCCAGATCCACTCCCAGATATCTAAAACACTTTACTTCCTCCAGTTTTTCTCCATTCAAACTTACCTCCCAATTGACTTGACCCTCAACCCTACTGTACCTAATAACCTTGCTCTTATTCACATTTACTCTTAACTTTCTTCTTTCACACACTTTACTAAACTCAGTCACCAGCTTCTGCAGTTTCTCACATGAATCAGCCACCAGCGCTGTATCATCAGCGAACAACAACTGACTCACTTCCCAAGCTCTCTCATCCCCAACAGACTTCATAATAGCACCTCTTTCCAAAACTCTTGCATTCACCTCCCTAACAACCCCATCCATAAACAAATTAAACAACCATGGAGACATCACACACCCCTGCCGCAAACCTACATTCACTGAGAACCAATCACTTTCCTCTCTTCCCACACGTACACATGCCTTACATCCTCGAAAAAAACTTTTCACTTTGATGATAGAGTGGCAGATATAGGGTGTTTTGGTCGAGGTGGTGTGCAAAGTGAGAGGGTTAGGGAAAATGATTTGGTAAACAGAGAAGAGGTAGTAAAAGCTTTGCGGAAAATGAAAGCCGGCAAGGCAGCAGGTTTGGAGGGTATTGCAGTGGAATTTATTAAAAAAGGGGGTGACTGTATTATTGACTGGTTTGTAAGGTTATTTAATGTATGTATGACTCATGGTGAGGTGCCTGAGGATTGGCGGAATGCGTGCATAGTGCCATTGTACAAAGGCAAAGGGGATAAGAGTGAGTGCTCAAATTACAGAGGTATAAGTTTGTTGAGTATTCCTGGTAAATTATATGGGAGGGTATTGATTGAGAGGGTGAAGGCATGTACAGAGCATCAGATTGGGGAAGAGCAGTGTGGTTTCAGAAGTGGTAGAGGATGTGTGGATCAGGTGTTTGCTTTGAAGAATGTATGTGAGAAATACTTAGAAAAGCAAATGGATTTGTATGTAGTATTTATGGATCTGGAGAAGGCATATGATAGAGTTGATAGAGATGCTCTGTGGAAGGTATTAAGAATATATAGTGTGGGAGGCAAGTTGTTAGAAGCAGTGAAAAGTTTTATATATATATATATATATATATATATATATATATATATATATATATATATATATATATATATATATATATATATATATATATTGTTTGCGTTTTACATATCAAGTTTGTGACGCATCTTTTTTCTTTCATTTTTCTTTTCTTCTTTTTTTGTAGATTCCTGATGATGCCTCTGTGAAAGTACAGGCTTGATTGAAATAAATGGATAGTTGTGGACAACTGGTGTTTGAGCACCCACCTAATGCTAGAATAGTACTGAAAAAATTTGAGAACACAAGAAAGAAGATCTATAACTCTAAACATGCTGTCATGTTAAATTATATATATATATATATATATATATATATATATATATATATATATATATATATATATATATATATATATATATATATATATATATTCGCTGTTTCCGTCTTAGCGAGGTAGCGCCAAGAATAGACGAAGAAATGGCCTCATTCGCTTACATCCACTTTCAACCTGTCATGTATTATGCACCCAAAACCAGAGTCTCCTACCCACAACCAGGCCCTACTGACCTTTCCGTAGCGTCCCTCTGTATAGTATATCGCTCCAATTAACTCTATCCCCTCCAAGCTCACACCCTCCAGCAGCATGTTCAGGCACTGAACACTTCTGGAACTTCAAGGCTTTACAACAATTACCAGCAGGAAATTGATGGAGTCCCTTCAGCTAAAAGTTCTTAACGAGACTTTACTTCTTTTACTCTACTGGCAAGATATAACCTTTCCGAAAGTGACTTTTCACTGGAACTGTGACCCCCCCATGTAGGCAAAGCACGGTAAGACGTGTATGTATATATATATATATATATATATATATATATATATATATATATATATATATATATATATATATATATATGCCTTAACTGAAACAAAGAGAGATTAATGGAAGAGAAAAAGAAAAGATATGGGAAAGTATTTACGAGTTTTGGAGGAAGTGAAAATCCTGTATCCTAAGATGTACCGGGACGTAGTTGTTGGGAGGGACGTGAGAGGTTAGATAGTTCTAAATCTTCGAGGTTTTCCGGATGGAAACAGTTGTCAAAATGGCCCATCCTTCAATTGCCAAAGGCCACATAGTAATCATCATGAGACGCAGCAGTTTACCGAGCAGCGCGTGGTCTAGCTAGGTGGCGGGGGCACACAACGAGCCAGTTCTCTGGAGCAAGAGCCAAAGTATTATCGGCGTAGGGCAAAAGGTCAAGTCCTGAAGTTAACCTGGCTGAGTTTATAAGTCGAGCCGCTTTTGAATTAACTCTGTAATGTAAGGGTGACAACAGTACTACATACAAGGACGGACCAGTCCTTTGTATACACAGTGAAAACGGTTCAGAAGAAACGAAATTTCTTTACCTAAACAGAACCCTCAGTTTCTTAGACTTTGCTATTTTCGCAATGTGGAGTTTCCAAGACAGAGTAGATACTGCAATAATACTAAGTATGTTCATTAAGGCAAGAGGTGGAATTACAGAACCATCAAAGGAGAGAGGAGTCTGTGAGGAACTTTCGATAGAGATATGAGTAGAAGCTGGGTCTTCGAGGCATTAAACTTCACCAAATTTCGTCTACCTAACTGTTCAAGTCTGGGTTTATTGAAGAAGTTGTGTCGAGACGAGATGCAGAGAGAGAGAGAGAGAGAGAGAGAGAGAGAGAGAGAGAGAGAGAGAGAGAGAGAGAGAGAGAGAGAGAGAAGGCGCAGAACTGAATGATGTCGAGGAATACAGTGTTAAGTCATCAACGTACGAGTTGCATTTGGTTATGTGTGGAACAAACAGAATCGTTGATAAAAAAAAAAGAAGAAATGTAAGAGACAGGACAGAACCTTGTGGGACATCGCTGTTGTTAAACAAAGGAGGCCGCTGATCCATCAACAACCATGGAGAAAGATCGCTCAAGAAGAACTAGATATGAGGGAGCAACGGGAGGGAGGGAAGCCAAAAGAGGGGAGCCTGATTAGGGAAGAAACCCCAATGCCACATCCGGTAAAAAGCTTTGAATATGTCAAGGGTAACTGTACAGGATTCTCCCAAAATCTCTCAGGGATGATGACCAGACATTGGGAACACAGGAAAGAATATCACCAGTGGATCTCGCCTTACAGAAGCCATACTGGTGATCAGAGAGAAGACTGTGAGATTCAAGATGTCTGAGAATATGAAAGTTGAGAAGGGAGATATATATATATATATATATATATATATATATATATATATATATATATATATATATATATATATACCAATAAAGTGCATATGAACGTGCACTTTCATAGAGCATACAAACCTCCAATAACCAGGCTTTTAGTGATAATGACCTCAGTCATCATCATCATCATCATCATCATCATCATAGCATTATCGGTATCATAACTATCGTCATAAGATGCAGCAGCATCGTCTTTAACGCTGCAACATAGGAGGAATATCATGAACTGTATTGAACCATGATTGGACAAAGAAAAATTATGAGCATTTCTCCTTAGTTATCTATTTGATATATATCAGTGATACTGATAAAGAACTGCATTGTAAGGTACTGAAATTCACTGACAATATTAAGCTGGGAAGTGATTCATAACAGAAACTGGACATAAACAAACTGATAGATAGGGTTACAGGTGGCAAATGACTTTTAATATCAAGTGCAAAGTTTTACATATCGGTACAAAAAAAACAAAAATGAAGGCTACATTATGAAACTTGATGACCAACGAGAGGAGAATGAGGAAAACAGATTTGAGTACAATAATCTCTGGTGACCTAAGGCCGAGTAAGCAGTACACAGGAAAGACGAAAAAAAAATCTTGGATTTATAAGTAGGGCCAACGAATTCAAGTCCCATGAAAGTATCTTTACTCTTTATAGTGTGAGTCACTGGTACGTCCCCATCTTGAATACTGTGTTCAGTTTTGGTCATCCTACTTGGAAAAAAGACAGAATGGATAAAGTAAAGATAAGAGTCGGTGATATGATCCCGGACGGAGAAACAATTCCTATGACCGACGATTAAGAGAGTTAAATTTATCTAGCTTAGAAAAGAGAGGGTTAAGAAGTGATCTAAAATAGCCAATCAGATTGATCAAGTGGTAATAAATATAAACCTCGTAGGCAAATTCTTTTACCTTAAATGATCATATGGTATGATCTACCAGTTGGAGTGGTTGAAAGCAGTACCAATATTGTACGTTCAAGAAATGACGATAAATATTTCGCCTTAAATCCATGACTGACATTATTTGCGCCTCCTTATCTGTATGTTTTCTCCTCTTACCACGCAAATCAGTGAAATTCTGAGTTCTTCCACTATTAAAAACAGCTTCGAATTAACTTATTGTGGGTCTGTTGCTGTTGGCAATCGCATGTATGCCTTTGCAGTCAACCAGCATCACCACCATGATCACTACAACTGACTGCCATTATCATAAAATGGATCATTTTGGACGTGTGAGAGTAGACCAGAGTTCATTACATGTTCATCTTACTGAGGCAGAGAGAATGCTGCTCTGGCCTCAACTATCCTCGAGTTACCCGAGGGAAAGAGCTGTCTTGCAAGGGGTTGGGAGTGAGCGGATCAACTTCGCGCTCGCCGAGTCCAAGTTCAAGGAGAGTTTGGTTTACTTTATGCTCGTCAGATCGAAGTTGAAGGCGAGCTGGTTTACTCTGTGCTCATGAAATCCAAGATGATGAAGAGTTGGTTGACTCTGTGCTCGTCAAGTCCAAGATGATGGAAGGTTGCATTATTGTGTGTGTGTGTGTGTGTGTGTGTGTGTGTGTGTGTGTGTGTGTGTGTGTGTGTGTGTGTTAGCCAAGCCCAAGATGAAGTCAAGTTAGTTTGCTTTGTACTCGTCATGTCCAAGATGATGGGGAAATGGTTTATCCTATGCTCGTCAGATGCAAGACAAAGACGAAGTGGTTTACTTTGTACTCGTATCTCCTATGCTAATGTTCTCCCCTTTTGAGATGCGGTAATATGTACCCTCCTTTGGTAAAGCTCTCACGTACTGCCTTTGACTGGGCAACAAGCAATATCTACCACAGTTTATCCTCCTGATACAACTCAGTGTAACTATACAATCATCGGTCGGCCAGATCTGCACTACACAGAATGATGAATCTGAACAAAGTTATGCCAACAGAAATCTGCTTAGAATATGAAAGATAAAGTCAGGACGTAACCCGAAAGGCCAACACTATGAGCAAATGCAGTTTGTCTCCCTCCATACGCATCTTGAATGTCTTTGTGCCACGTGTCATCAAGATCAGTTAGATGCAGTGAGTGAGTATGGAAGAATCAGAGTAGGGGATCTCTGTGCCAAGCCTTGGCAAGGTCCAGGGTGAGGCAAGACACAGGATGAGTCAAGACCATGCGTGAGGCAAGATACAGGGTGAAGCAAGACCCACCGTCAGACGAGACACAGGGTGGGTCAAGACCCAAGGAAAGGCGTGATCCAGGATGAGGCAAGACTCAGTGTGAGGTAAAAGGCCAACCCCTGATTGAGGCAAGGCCAAGGTTCAGGCAAGATACAGTGTAAAGCAAGATCCTGGGTGATCCCAGACCCAGGGTGAGGCAAGAGAGAGGGTTATCCCCCAACTCCCACCCCTCTAAATTTCAACCACTGTACGAGCCTTGTTAAAAAGTAACTCAGAGCTGAGCTTCACTCGACAGTGAAAAAAAATGAATCATCGGGCTAATATCTTTAACCTCTAGTGATGGATAAGAAAGCTAGTCACAGGTTTCTCGCTGTCATTTAAGCAAGGTACGTGCGAGGACACTGTCCTGCCAGATTTCTCGAATACTGACTGAAACATGGCCAAATAAGGTTTATTTGGTTACCTAATCCCTTGGGTAATTGGCATTTTTTGGTCGACTCAGAAATCTGATATATGCATTTTGTAGAACACGTCACAAGATGGGCCCAATTTTATGAGCAGAGGCAATGGTGTGGCCAGGTGGTGGTCATGGGCTTGTTTCTTCTATCTTCAGTAATTTTTTTACCTCAACTTAACTGCAAGAATAATTCACATCACAAACTGATCGAGTGTAGTGATCAGAGTTTGTGGACAGGCTCTCTGTATACACTGTTTCGTCTCGGTTGACTGACACTAAAGAACAGACGTTGATGGTAGACGGTCTTGACTGATTGACCTTCGAGCCCATAGAGAACTAAATAAGAAAATTTAAAATTGAATCTCTTTTTTTTTTTTTGCTTTTTTTTTGGCAGTGCTGAACCGCGGTATACGTCTACCACATTTCAAGATCTATCAGCCTTAAAACGAAGGAAAGGGACAATTTATGTCTCCTTCCGGGAGGCATAATACCTTAATGAGGAGGACTGTACAGCTACAACACATTTTCACCACAAATTGCAATGCAAAAAATGTTCAACAGTGATGTAAGTTTGATATCGTATGTTTGAGGGGAGGAAATGAGGTATTTATGATAAACGGTATCAATTACGACGCGGACAAATGAATGCCCTACAAAAGACCAGCCCATTAACGCCATATATATATATGTGACCAATCTATCGCGCAATCCCTAGAGGAGGATGAACAGAAGGGATGGCTGTGGACCAACTGCCGCATCCAAGATTCGATCCTATGCCCCCGACGCCGGTCGGCCCGTGAATGCGCCACGGCAGCCATGCGAACCACTACACCATGGTTGTCCTCGTCAATACTTAGTATATATGACCCCCAACAGCATATCGGTATCTAGCGAGGTGTCGAAATATATGTATGATCTGGTGATAGAAATCAACATTTCTATAACATAGTGAACTATAAAAAGAACCACAAGCATGCTCTGTATAGCGTTCATTCCAAAACTAATCTCAAGAGAAACTTACCGCTCTTAGAAATATTCCAGACAGCCAATTCCAGGCAGAGATTGGAACTGGAAACCCTCGCCATTGAAAATCCAGCAACATATCTAAACTTCAACATAAGGACAAGTATCATGTTGAGTACCATAAACCCCCAGGCTGACGAACTCTGGAAGAACGTCATATGATCAGCTCCTTGGGTCTAACGAGGAAAGGTTCCTCTTCCATCACCGACAGATAGCTCTGCTAACCAGAGACCCCTGCTCTCGTCATAGCTCTCTACGAGGTGGACTCGTACAGACAGGTCAGGTGATTGACATAGAAGGAGAGTAGTCTGTGCGACACAACTGTTTCAGAAAACAGTTGAAAGGTGAAAAAATGATGCTTCACTTTGGGAAAAACGACTTATATACACAGAGTACATCAAACATATCAAACATATCTCATTAGTATTAGAAAATACGTATACATGCATTTTCATTAGTGTTAGTATCTTAATAAACTGATAACAGTTGTGTTTTTTCTGTCTTAAAGATAAACAGCAGCATATTCGTTGTATTGCCCTGTTATTGCTTAATTCGTCGTGTCTTACAAAATACAAGAATATCAATAGTAAATTGTTTTTTTTTTTCCCTCCTATAGATTACTGTACCTTTAGGCAATTTTCAGGTCGTGTGAAGTCTACTAAATATTGGAATCGCAAAGAAACCAAGACTGGGACATTGGGAAATATTGTTAACACTCCTCGGAGTTTGGGATGGGACAATAAAGCCCTATACATTATGAGAAACGCGAACATCAAAGTTCTTACGTGTAACATCCCCTAAAAAACTTGTGGCACATATCCAAGTGGATCTTCAAAGTGACGCCTTCGAATTCCATGATCATTCTGTCAGTTTACTGCAAGAGGAAATAATCTTACAGAATAAGGAAATTCATCCACCACTTATATACAGTAATGCTAGATAAAAGAAAACGAAGTTAAGGATTGGGAGGAAAGAATCAGAAAGTGTGTAAAGTCTGAGGGTTTGAGCTGGACTGTACCAACAGTGCCAGAGGGAGAGAGATGGACAGTGAAAGGCACTGCCCATAACGAGGAGACGGACGATCACTGTACTACTCCACTCAGTGTTATACAAAATTTGTCTCTGTTTATACCTATCCTAGAGACATCGTCATGACCCGCGTCAGTAGGCACACAAAAATCACATCAAGACCGTACTGTTTACCGAGATAAATCGATCTGGGTCTGGAGTAACCTGGATGTGGTTGGTTGGTTGTTTGGGCTTCAGGCTTATCAACCGCCAGGGTCATTAAGACCGCCAACGTGAGCTACATTCACCAACCGAAAAATCTTTAACACCTTCTTCATGTGTTGAAGATAATTCTAAGACCGCATACACTCTCATTATGCATGTGGCCCATCACTTGGAAATCATTCAACTACACACAAACTTCATCTGATATGATATCTGTCGAGGGCACACGCCATATCACTAAGTGTGTGTGTGTGTGTGTGTGTGTGTGTGTGTGTGTGTGTGTGTGTGTGTGAGTGTTTGACATGACGGCCATTCTCAGCAAAACAGGGAAGCACTTCTGGCCCACTCCAACACCCAGTGCACCAGTCCCCTCCATCCAGATCAATGGAATCCAGCGGCACAACTAAGAGGAGTTCAAGTACGTACCTAGGGAGCATCAACTCCAATATCAGTTCCCTTGACAAGGATTCGTATAACCAACCAGGCCCTGGGCAGACTCCGTGCTCGAAACGGCTATAGCGTTACGCTGACCACCTAACATATACTGTACAACGTAGTAGTCGTGCGACATGGACTCTTTATCATAGACTAACTTAAACGCAAACTCCTGGAACAGTTCCACGTACGATCTCATAAACAGGGTCACAGATAGTGAAGCCCCCCTCCATGGCTGACACCACCAGTGGTGAGACAACAATTATCAAACCTCCGATTAGGTGGACAGGCCCCGTCATCAAGATGACTGACTCATCTGATGCAAATCATGAATGCAAGAGCCTGAAGGGCGATACCAGAACAGCCTCAGGAAGAGGTGCAAGGAGTGTGACAATGTCTGCAGTGGCGTAAAGTCAGACCACAAGAACTCAAATAATCAGCACAGGACAGAACAAAACAGCGTTCCTTGAGCAAAGGAACACGAATACTATCTGAGAAGGACCGCAGGAAGAGCCTGCAAGAGGAGTGGGACAGACGACACAACAGAGATATCACGTGCACTCTGGCTCCTGTGGTCTTACCATGACTGATGACAGTAGTCCTACATGCACTGAGTGCACCCAGGACAGCTTTCATCAATCACCTAAGCACAGACAGGTGAGTGCATAGGAAATAGTAATCGTAATGGTAAGCGATAGACATCGGCGACGTATGTGTGTATGTGTGCGTGTACAGGTCGGGGGAGGAGGGAACGCCCTGGTCGGACACCCCTACGAGTGAAAAATCTTTAGCGAGGTTGTGTTATTGGAGTACAATCTCATCGGGTTTTTCATTTCAAACGAGTCCATCTATGGTTTTATAACTTTACTCCCAAAATCCTTCTACTGTATATTCTCGTTTCGCTGTTATATAACTATCGAATACACGGGAGAACTTCTGCGTTCGTATGCAAAAAAAGAAAAAAAAAGTTGATAGATGTTAACTCCATCTGATGTACTGATATTAAGGTCATACAGCAATGAGTTACACTGGAACTACGGCGCCAACCAATGACAGAAAGGATCTGGAACTAAGGAAGATCCAGACATTGTATCTCTCTCTTTTATCTCTCACTTGGCGATCAGGGATCCACGCGCTTTACGGAATCATGCGAATTTTATGGTATACAGAGGTTAAGGATCCTCGTGTCATGCAAGCGCTAGTCTAGACATCCTAGTCAGATGCCAGGCACATGTATAACTTCCACGTGAAATCGGAAATGTCGGCACAGCTTCACCAGAAACAATGCCAACAAAAACCTGACGACAAGGGCGAAAGAAAGTCTCCAGGACTTGAAGGGAGGGAGAACAGTCAGAGGCAAATACCCAGGGAGCAGCTCACCCACCACACTGACACTTTAAGATGACTGGATCCTGTAAGATCAATCTGACTACGAGTTCCCGTGAGCATCATGAAAGACCAATACTGTATCCTCCGCTACCGCTGCTGTAAATAAAAGTGGAACATTAAAGGAATAACTTTCTTTTTTTCCCGCATGATTATCAAAAATATATTCATTGAAATTATTCATTCAGCCGGAGAGGATTCCACTTCAACCGTAAAAGTGAACGTAAAGAAATGTTTTAATACCGTCAGGGCGAGCAAGGATCATCGTCTTGCGAGAGTGTTGCCACTGTTAGAGTTCGCTGTAAGATCCACGTTCTGTTTTTCGCTTTTGTTTTTCGAATATCGACGTAATGTAAGATTTACGCACCCGTATGATTAATGACAAACCTTCCGTTTGGAATTACTTTCATTTCGATAAAATGCACACACACACACACACACACACACACACACACACACACACATATATATATATATATATATATATATATATATATATATATATATATATATGGTGTGGGGGGCAAGTTGTTAGAAGCAGTGAAAAGTTTTTATCAAGGATGTAAGGCATGTGGACGAGTAGGAAGAAAGGAAAGTGATTGGTTCTCAGTGAACGTTGGTTTGCGGCAGGGGTGCGTGATGTCTCCATGGTTGTTTAATTTGTTTATGGATGGGGTTGTTAGGGAGGTGAATGCAAGAGTTTTGGAAAGAGGGGCAAGTATGCAGTCTGTTGTAGGTTAAAGGGCTTGGAAAGTGAATCAGTTGTTGTTCGCTGATGATACAGCACTGGTGACTGAGTTTGGTAAAGTGTGTAAAAGAAGATAGCTGAGAGTAAATGTGAATAAGAGCAAGGTTATTAGGTACGGTAGGGTTGAGGGACAAGTCAATTGGGAGGTAAGTTTGAATGGAGAAAAACTGGAGGAAGTGAAGTGTTTTAGATATCTGGGAGTGAATTTGGCAGCGGATGGAACCATGGAAGGGGAAGTGAATCATAGGATGGGGGAGGAGGCGAAAGTTCTGGGAGCGTTGAAAAATGTGTGGAAGTCGAGAACGTTATCTCGGAAAGCAAAAATGGGTATGTTTGAAGGAATAGAGGTTCCAACACTGTTATATGGTTGTGAGGCGTGGGATATAGATAGAGTTGCGCGGAGGAGGGTGGATGTGCTGGAAATGAGATGTTTGAGGACAATATGTGGTGCAAGGTGGTTTGATCGAGTAAGTAATTAAGGGGTAAGAGAGATGTGTGGTAATAAAAAGAGTGTGGTTGAGAGAGCAGAAGAGGGTGTTTTGAAATGGTTTGGTCACATGGAGAGAATGAGTGAGGAAAGATTGATAAAAAGGATGTATGTGTCAGATGTGGAGGGAACGAGGAGACGTGGGAGACCAGATTGGAGGTGGAAAGATGGAGTGAAAAAGATTCTGAGTGATCGGGGCCTGAACATGCAGGAGGGTGAAAGGCGTGCAAGAAATAGAGTGAATTGGAACGATGTGGTATACCGGGGTCGACGTGCTGTCAATGGATTGAACCAGGACATGTGAAGCGTCTGGGGTAAACCATGGAAAGTCTTGTGGGGCCTGGATGTGGAAAGGGAGCTGTGGTTTTGGTGCATTATACATGACAGCTAGAGACTGTGTGAACGAATGTGGCCTTTGTTGTATTTTCCTATCGCTACCTCGCGCACATGCGGGGGGAGGGGGCTGTCATTTTCATGTGTAGCGGGGTGGCAACGGGAATGAATAAGGGCAGACAGTATGAATTATGCACATGTGTATATATGTATATGTCTGTGTGTGTGTGTGTGTGTGTGTGTGTGTGTATATATATATATATATATATATATATATATATATATATATATATATATATATATATATATATATATATATTTTTTTTTTTTTTTTTTTTTTTTTATACTTTGTCGCTGTCTCCCGCGTTTGCGAGGTAGCGCAAGGAAACAGACGAAAGAAATGGCCCAACCCCCCCCCCCATACACATGTACATACACACGTCCACACACACAAATATACATACCTACACAGCTTTCCATGGTTTACCCCGGACGCTTCACATGCCTTGATTCAATCCACTGACAGCACGTCAACCCCTGTATACCACATCGCTCCAATTCACTCTATTCCTTGCCCTCCTTTCACCCTCCTGCATGTTCAGGCCCCGATCACACAAAATCTTTTTCACTCCATCTTTCCACCTCCAATTTGGTCTCCCTCTTCTCCTCGTTCCCTCCACCTCCGACACATATATCCTCTTGGTCAATCTTTCCTCACTCATTCTCTCCATGTGCCCAAACCATTTTAAAACACCCTCTTCTGCTCTCTCAACCACGCTCTTTTTATTTCCACACATCTCTCTTACCCTTACGTTACTTACTCGATCAAACCACCTCACACCACACATTGTCCTCAAACATCTCATTTCCAGCACATCCATCCTCCTGCGCACAACTCTGTCCATAGCCCACGCCTCGCAACCATACAACATTGTTGGAACTACTATTCCTTCAAACATACCCATTTTTGCTTTCCGGGATAATGTTCTCGACTTCCACACATTTTTCAAGGCTCCCAAAATTTTCGCCCCCTCCCCCACCCTATGATCCACTTCCGCTTCCATGGTTCCATCCGCTGACAGATCCACTCCCAGATATCTAAAACACTTCACTTCCTCCAGTTTTTCACCATTCAAACTCACCTCCCAATTGACTTGACCCTCAACCCTACTGTACCTAATAACCTTGCTCTTATTCACATTTACTCTTAACTTTCTTCTTCCACACACTTTACCAAACTCCGTCACCAGCTTCTGCAGTTTCTCACATGAATCCGCCACTAGCGCTGTATCATCAGCGAACAACAACTGACTCACTTCCCAAGCTCTCTCATCCCCAACAGACTTCATACTTGCCCCTCTTTCCAAGACTCTTGCATTTACCTCCCTAACAACCCCATCCATAAACAAATTAAACAACCATGGAGACATCACACACCCCTGCCGCAAACCTACATTCACTGAGAACCAATCACTTTCCTCTCTTCCTACACGTACACATGCCTTACATCCTCGATAAAAACTTTTCACTGCTTCTAACAACTTGCCTCCCACACCATATATTCTTAATACCTTCCACAGAGCATCTCTATCAACTCTATCATATGCCTTCTCCAGATCCATAAATGCTACATACAAATCCATTTGCTTTTCTAAGTATTTCTCACATACATTCTTCAAAGCAAACACCTGATCCACACATCCTCTACCACTTCTGAAACCACACTGCTCTTCCCCAATCTGATGCTCTGTACATGCCTTCACCCTCTCAATCAATACCCTCCCATATAATTTACCAGGAATACTCAACAAACTTATACCTCTGTAATTTGAGCACTCACTCTTATCCCCTTTGCCTTTGTACAATGGCACTATGCACGCATTCCGCCAATCCTCAGGCACCTCACCATGAGTCATACATACATTAAATAACCTTACCAACCAGTCAACAATACAGTCACCCCCTTTTTTAATAAATTCCACTGCAATACCATCCAAACCTGCTGCCTTGCCGGCTTTCATCTTCCGCAAAGCTTTTACTACCTCTTCTCTGTTTACCAAATCATTTTCCCTAACCCTCTCACTTTGCACACCACCTCGACCCAAACACCCTATATCTGCCACTCTGTCATCAGACACATTCAACAAACCTTCAAAATACTCATTCCATCTCCTTCTCACATCACCACTACTTGTTATCACCTCCCCATTTACGCCCTTCACTGAAGTTCCCATTTGCTCCCTTGTCTTACGCACCCTATTTACCTCCTTCCAGAACACCTTTTTATTCTCCCTAAAATTTACTGATAGTCTCTCACCCCAACTCTCATTTGCCCTTTTTTTCACCTCTTGCACCTTTCTCTTGACCTCCTGTCTCTTTCTTTTATATATATATATATATATATATATATATATATATATATATACGTTGAGATGTATAGATATGTGTATGTGCGTGTGTGGACGTGTATGTATATACATGTGCACGTGGGTGGGTTAGGCCATTCTCTCTTCTCTTTCCTTGCGCTACCTCGCTAACGCGGGAGACAGCGACAAAGTATAATAATAATGATAATGAAAAAAAATATATATATATTTTTGAGAGACAAAAGCTTTGTTCACTGAAATTCTCATACACGCCATATTTCGAATGAGAAAGGAATGTGGGGGAAACGAAAAGGGAGAAAATATAGGCAAAATTATTGTGAACAAAATAAGAGTATAAAAATATAGCTTCGTCCGAACCTACCTGACCTTACCTCGCTTTACTGTAGGAATCTTTAAAAAAAAATTGATCTGCATATCGGCGTAGATCGGAATAATTATGAATTCCACAAAACACCGTACGTCAGTTGTTAAACAACTCCTGATCCTTTACATTCAGCTGAAGTAATCTGAGCCAGTTATGCTTAAAGAACAAAGAGTCTTGAGTATTTGAAGAAATTTCTGGTTGCAGTAACACGGGCCATCTTGTATGATGATCGGCGTCACTAAACAAGGGATTGGAAACGGACCAACCACGGACCATCCCTGAAAAGTTTGGTTCAAGTTTCTCTCAAGGTTTTAGAGGGGATTTATATGCTATTAAAAAGAATCCGGATTTGACGAGCAAAACTCGACAAAACTTTAAATTGTACATTTTACAAGTTAAACGACTAATAATCGCGTCGCGACACCTTAATCGAACCATTTCTACTTTGAAACGAAGCTATTACAAGAAATTTCCATTTTAAGTAATAGCAGCCATATTGGATGATGGTTGCGGCCATGGGACACAGTTTGGGAAATGGATCCCCACCCACTCCTCGGACCATCCCCGCAAAGTCTGATCCAAACTGGCCTGATAGTCTGAAAGAAACAGACCGAAATGTGAAAAGTGTAGGGATGGACTACGACGGACGAGTGATGAAAGAGGCTCACAAAGTCTTTGGTCTGGTGACGTAGCATGAAACAAAAAGAAAAAGCGAGTGGGTGGGTATACTGTGTGTGTTGTATGGCGTCTTGATGAGGTAGGATGTTAGTCACACACACACACACACACATATATATATATATATATATATATATATATATATATATATATATATATATATATATATATATATATATATATATATAATCATTTCTGGGGATACAGCTACAGTCCGGTGTGGTGCCACCCCCAGCTACAGTCTGGTGTGGTGCCGACTCCAGCTACAAAACTATGTACAGTCAAGAGGGTCATATAAACAAGAGAGACAGAGAGACAGGCCCTCGTCCAGACAGGTGTTCCACCTGTTGACCAACTGTTATACGACCGGCTATTACACGCTCTACCTCTATCAATGAGGGCAATGACATCCTTGATTTCGTGACAGGAAAATGCAACCTTACGGTCACCCTACACAAGGTGCAGAGCAAATGAGACAGGTGACATTAATGCCCTGACAGCGTAATGAGATCAATGACGGGCTGACTGACATACAACAAGGAGGTATGTGAGGAATGGACCAGCCGACAGGAGGCGGGGTTGGGAACTGGCGTCTTCTGGCACATCAGACCATCCCGGCTTCAGGTGGTGAGCCACATTATTTACATCCACATGGTCCTCACATTCCTCAGAGTTCTTCCCTACCCTTTGTTCCTCACACCGTCTATGGTCCTCACTACTCCGTGGTCCTCACTACTCGGTGGTCCTAAGGTCCCTGTGGTCCTTGCATTACGTGTGGTCCTCACATTCCCCTCCGTCCTCACCTCCCCCGTGGTGCTCACCTCCCCCGTGGTGCTCACCTCCCCCTCTCTGACGGTCACCACCTGGACAACCACATCGAACAAGACAGTGGACGAGAACTGTCGTTCAGCCGAGGGTAGGACGGTCCGCATGCCTCATGTAGGGAAGATGTAGAAGGGGTACTAAACAACACTTGTCTGTTTGTCTTTGTCCTTAAACAATCTACTTCATTCTCTTTCTTTATCAGCTCTCTCTCTCTCTCTCTCTCTCTCTCTCTCTCTCTCTCTCTCTCTCTCTCTCTCTCTCTCTCTCAGTAGTGGATGGTAGGTAACCACTTCCCTGGGCGGTATTACCGATAACACTCACTTGGGTATCGGAAGGGTTAGTGACTGCTGCGGAACGAGCCAGCACTTCAATGGCTGTCATGTGTCACTCCTTGTAGTCCAGGAAGATGTAATCTCTTTCTGCCTCACCCACAAGTGGGCAAGTAGCTTTCGGTCAACAAACATACAATCTCTATATCTCACACATAAAACTGGGCAATGCTTAACTCACACGACTCTCTCTCTTTGGAAGTCTATATTTTCCTGCCTTTTGGATAAATCGTGTCGCTAATACTCGTAAATAAGTAATTCTCTCTCTCTCTCTCTCTCTCTCTCTCTCTCTCTCTCTCTCTCTCTCTCTCTCTCTCTCTCTCTCTCTCTCATTACTCAATGTACTGCCCGGAGAAACAAGAAACACAAGCATGGAACAGCTATAGAAACATTTAGAAGAAAAACACGTGAAATGGTTGACGTCAGTCCGAGATGAACACAGTCGATAACTCCGTCATGAAAGTACCGGTAAAGAGCATTACCATCATCCACCATGCAAGACGTGTGCACCTCGGTATGACATGCGCCTCAATCAGCAGACGCGTCGCAACACACCTACAAGGAGAACCCAAGAACCACACGAAGAATTGGCATAGCTCTACTCTCACTAGACAAATCATGGTCGAAAATACAAGAATCTAAAATCAATACAGCGACGTACAAAGACTAAGCGCTTGAAGCTATTCATATCAATGCGAACAACCTATTCATCACTATTCAAAGCATCGGAACACAGAGAACAACAAAGCTATACCCTCAACGACCACTCATGCCTGATGCACCGGAAACCTTCCAGAACACACCCAGGAGGGGACTTCTAAACCAGACACACCTCACCCGCCTGATTCACACGCCACAGCCAGCGACCTTACCGCGTTCCCCTTATCCAATTGACAACGGCCCCTCGACTCGGGAGTTACAAAGGCCTCGCTATTATCCACCCAGTTATTTTGCTTCAGGATTT
The DNA here is from genome assembly GCF_036320965.1 of Panulirus ornatus. Classification (NCBI taxonomy): domain Eukaryota; kingdom Metazoa; phylum Arthropoda; class Malacostraca; order Decapoda; family Palinuridae; genus Panulirus; species Panulirus ornatus. Next base: position 11,618,414 of record NC_092224.1, read on the forward strand.
CATGACGTCTGATGGAGAGTGTGCACCTTTCATACTGTGTTTACTGGCTCATTTTAGTTCACCTGATGATGTCCAGTGCCTGGATGAAACTTTGTTCTGTTGTCAATATTTTTCCGGTAAAGGCCAAGAACGAACACTAAAAATTTGATACATAACTTTCTTAGTGTGGTTTTATATATAAGTTTGTGTGTGTGTGTGTGTGTGTGTTGTGTGTGTGTGTGTGTGTGTGTGTGTGGGCGGGTGGAGAGAGAGTATGGCCCTCCACTTGGACAGCCGACACCTCAGCCACTGTGTTATGAGAAGCTGGAGGACATCGACAAAAGCTTCCAATGGCGAATTCCGCCTGATGTTTTAGCCAGCATTACGCTAGCACTCAGGGACACGAAGCTATGGGAAAAAGACTGAAAGGGGTGAGAGTGGCCCCAATTATGAACCGAAATGTATATGGGTGAGCTAATCCCACTGAGGGACAGAGGTGAGACTGGGAGGATTGAAGGAGCCAGAAAAAGAAAACACAGATGGATTGAGATATCGAATAATACGAAACCAATTTATAACATTCAGTTACAGAAACTCTCGCGCGCTGTGATGTGGATGCTGACACCGACACGAGAATATCATCAGGGAAGCAACAAAGGAAAATCCCTCGCTTTGTGACCATCTTCAGCTCTCTCCTACAGTAGCATCTCCATGGTCGAGCGGACCCGACCAATCTACCGCCAATAAATAATGCATACGGAGTGTTCCGGCTGGCTGACTCCAAGCTCAACCCCAACATAAAGGAGTATTTCTTAAAGAATAAATAAATAGATAAATAAATAAATTAATATATATATATATATATATATATATATATATATATATATATATATATATATATATATATATATATATATTTCTTCTTTCTTTCAAACTATTCGCCATTTCCCGCATTAGCGAGGTAGCGTTAAGAACAGAGGACTGGGCCTTTGAGGGAATACCCTCACCTGGCCCAATTCTCTGTTCCTTCTTTTGGAAAATTGAAAAAAAAAAACCGAGAGGGGAGGATTTCCAGCCCCCCGCTCCCTCCCCTTTTAGTCGCTTTCTACGACACGCAGGGAATACGTGGGAAGTATTCTTAATCCCCTATCCCCAGGGATAATATATATATATATATATATATATATATATATATATATATATATATATATATATATATAGTGAGAGAGAGAGAGAGAGAGAGAGAGAGAGAGAGAGAGAGAGAGAGAGAGAGAGAGAGAGAGAGAGAGAGAGAGAGAGAGAGAGATGGGAGAAAACACGCTGTTTATCAAAAGTCAATGAATTAGCAGTGCGTTCTCCACCTGGCATGGGGAAGGAAGGGTGCTGCAGTCAGTCGGTGTGTCTGTCTGTCTGGTGGTTAAGGTGGCGTAGTTTACGTCAGCGTGATTTGTAAGACAAATCATCAATTTTCATACTGATAACGAGTGGGGTATTTTTTCAGCCTATTTGTGTAAGTGAAGCTCGCCAGAACGTGCCCATACCCTTGTATTTTTTCTTTTTTAATATTTCAAAAATAACGAGAGTGAAAACTCTTTGTCTTCTTAATCTGATGGGTATTAGACTGGGAGAACTTGGATATGGAGCGTGAGTTCCTCATATGTATAATGGAGGAGAATTTGTGTCCGTGGACACACGTGGCCAAGCTGGAGGATCTATCCCTTAGTTATGCATTGACTGTGTCAAGTGTCGTGTGGTTGCGCGTGTGCGGGTGGACCGCGGCTGCAACACAGTACCAAGCAATGTTGGCTGATTCGTGAAATCGCCGCCCGAAAAGGAAATTCTGATGGCGCCGTTGTATGGAAATGGCTAATACTTCTTCCCAAACGATGTAATGTCGTCAGGCAAATACATACACACGCACGTAAACACTGAGGGTATATGAAGCACTACAACACTTAGCTTTTAGCGACAGTAAGGTACTAACAGTGAGGGATATCTGTCACAAAGTGATAGAGGGGAAATCTGGATTTTCACAGAGACGGAGAGCCATAGAGACGCGAGATATCAAAGTGTATACTGGAAAATTTCCAATACTAACATGTCAGTGAACGCACTAAGACGACAGAGACTCATACACATCATTACTAGATCTTATGTTTACACAGCAACACGCAACTTGAGAGTATCATATACGATAAACCAACTGGAAAACGCGGTCGTGTAATACCTGAGCTTGAATATATGTTAGCTGAGGATGACAAAAGGCAAAGATGAGACCAGACTAAAAAAAAAGGAAATATGATCGCGGAAACATAACTCAGTGATTTTTATGGGATTATGAACTGGAAACTGGAGTTGAGTAGTCAAGAACCCGTGCATTGTAGTGGAAGGTTCTATTGCATTTGCAGTGAAGGAGTAAGCTCATGGGTACCTTAAGCCTTCAGTACAAAGGGAGGGTTGATAAAGAACGAGAATTGTTCACAAAAACATATTAAAAAGCGAAGGAGCTTCGCGATACGCTTTGACGAAAATAGAAGCGGCTTCCCAGCCAGCCAACATATATAGAGGACTAGCAGGTTCGAATCCTCCAGGACCTCGTTTGCTACCTGTTGCAAAGGCTGGGGTGCCTTCGGGTACTCTTGGAATCTGCCAGAAACATGAACTTCATGCTCAAGAAAAAGTAGAACGTGTCGTGAGAGAATTCCGTATTGCGTTCACCATAATGGACTGGAATGATTCTTCTTTAAGTTTCCTTAACTCAAATTTCTTCTTTCATCTTTGTCGATCCCCTATCTCATATCATAGGATGGGGGTTCCTGCCTCCCCCTTCAGATAGTCTTAACATTTCATGGCCAATCATCATCAAACTTGACACGGTGATACAAGATGACACGAGGAAGGTCGCGGTAGCAGGACATTTGGACTCGTCCCAAGGGTAGTTATACTTATCTACAGAAAATTAGACAGGGAGGAGGTTTGAACTACAGAGCTTTACTCCTAATGTGCGTGGTATGTAAGGTACTAGGGAAGGTAAGCAGAAAGCAAATGGATGACATCCTGCAGAGGAGCCAGTAATAACTTCAGGGTAAGGAGGCCATGTGTCACGAAAGTCTTAAATATCTAGGAGAGACTGAGCTCTGTTTTAGACTAAAAAGAAGGCTGGGCGGACTGTCTTTACCAGGACTGACGAAAGGATTTGACACTATACCACATAGCTGGTAGGTAATAAAACTTGATCTTCACACAGAGATAAAGGGAAGACTCCTTCGGTGGATTGAGGGTTATCGTAATGAGAGGGAACAAAGAACATATGTCACGACAGCCTTCTTTAAATGGTTTGAGGTTACCAGTGGCGTGCCCCAGGAATCTACTTTGGGACCACACTGCTTTACTTGATCTATGTAAATGACTTGTCGGAAGGAATGAACTCCTGCCTTACAATGTTTGCCGATGATGCCAAATTCTGATACATGGTTCATGGAATTCAACTTGAGTGAATGAAAAGTAATGAGCATAAGGCAAAGCGAGAGATGGCATCGATATGAATAACATCTTGCAAGACATAAGGTGCAGGAATCTGTCTATGAGAGAGGACTGGGGGGTAGACATCATCCCCAACCTGTCGCTAGAGTCCCACACATTAGGACAACAGTAAAAGAGGCGACCATTCAGCTTACAAATATTGGAACAAATTAATGAACGAGGAAATAATCAGCAAACTTTTCACATCCTACATTACACCAGAACTAGGATATAATTTCTTCAGTTTGGTCACTGCACTGAATGATGCACAGAGAAATAATAAAAGAGGGCAACAAAGAGTTTCAGTGAAAGTTATCTGTCCACCACAGAGGAAAGAAGAGTAAGGTGTGACTTGACTACAACATTTATATTCTTAGAATTGCTTGATGATTTCAACAGAAAACAGTTCTTCGAAACAAGCAGACACACACACACACACACACACACACACACATATATATATATGTATATATATATATATATATATATATATATATATATATATATATATATATATATATATATACATAAAACAGTATATGGTGCTCTCTCAAAGCTACTGACAGGACATACGCCAGACGACCAAACATAAGGATAAACGAAAGATGTAATGATCCATCCGTATGGCTTGCAGGAACATAATCACCGTATCCACACAGCCAGGTGTTAGCAACCCCACACCAAACCCATTCACTCAGGTCTTGCCAATCAACAGAGGCTCTAACATAGTCTCTATACATGTAATAGGCGCGAGGCATCACACTTGTATTCCCTGTTACATATCTCACGTTCATCTGCAAGTTCTTTGTCAGTTCACTTTTGAAGGCTCCAATTCCATTAAATATCTATGGTCCTCCTTCGGATTATATTTACTAAGTAACAAATAGGTTTTCAATCTATGTAAGACTATATATCCAAGAGACCGTCAACTCTCTCTATTAAGGCATCACTAGAACAAACAACCTGTGTCATAGTTCTCTGAACCCTCACAACATCTCGAAACTTGCACTTTTCTCCTTCCTCAACGGTCAGTCCTCCAGCTCTCTCTCTCTCTCTCTCTCTCTCTCTCTCTCTCTCTCTCTCTCTCTCTCTCTCTCTCTCTCTCTCCAGTCTTCTCTGTTATTCATCCCAAACATTTCCATCATTCCACTGTTTCCATGCTATGTATGCAATACTATTTTCAAATGTCGATCACTCTAACAATCAACAGAGGCTCTAACATAGTCTCTATACATGTAATAGGCGCGAGGCATCACACTTGTATTCCCTGTTACATATCTCACGTTCATCTGCAAGTTCTTTGTCAGTTCACTTTTGAAGGCTCCAATTCCATTAAATATCTATGGTCCTCCTTCGGATTATATTTACTAAGTAACAAATAGGTTTTCAATCTATGTAAGACTATATATCCAAGAGACCGTCAACTCTCTCTATTAAGGCATCACTAGAACAAACAACCTGTGTCATAGTTCTCTGAACCCTCACAACATCTCGAAACTTGCACTTTTCTCCTTCCTCAACGGTCAGTCCTCCAGCTCTCTCTCTCTCTCTCTCTCTCTCTCTCTCTCTCTCTCTCTCTCTCTCTCTCTCTCTCTCCAGTCTTCTCTGTTATTCATCCCAAACATTTCCATCATTCCACTGTTTCCATGCTATGTATGCAATACTATTTTCAAATGTCGATCACTCTAACATTTCTCCTTTATCCTATTAGTATTTAAATTGAGTTTCCTTCGCTAATACACCACTCTAAATGCATACACAAAATAGTGAAACTAACTCACATTACCCGAGGATGGATATATATATATATATATATATATATATATATATATATATATATATATATATATATATATATATATATATATATATATATATATATATATCGATATAGAACACAGCTTTCTACGGCACTAACTCATACTGTGTTTAACATCCATGTCACGCCATATGAAGGATCGCTCCATCTACATTCTCTGTATTCACAGAGCAAAGACACCACCACACCACAAGCCCATAGCCATCACTACACCACACACCCCGAACCACCACCCCAACACACACCAACGCCAGCATCCCACCACACAACCAGAGGCCCAGCCACAGCCGCTACCACACCACACCACAGACTCAAAGGCACCACCACACTAAAACAACCAGAGCCACCAAAGCACCACATACCACAAAGCTAGAACCGCCACCGTACCACACAAAAAGACCTAGAGCCAAAACCACACCACACACTCGGAGCTACCACAATACCACAAGCCCAGAGCCGCCAACTTTGTGCTATCATCAAAGAAATACGTCTTTGCCTCTGTCATTGTGTCTCTCACGTCTTGCGTGATAATCATTCATAAACATATCGATTCAGGTCGGCCTAGACAAACATTTCAGAACTGTATTAACACAAGAGACAAACTGCCACCACCACACACACACACACACACACACACACACACACACGAGGGGGGCGTACTTCACTTCCTCCAAAATTCGTAATAGTTTCCTTTGACTCTCTTTTTTTCTCCTTTTCATTAACCTTTCTATATTTCAATTAAGACCCAGCTTTAATGTGGACTATTGTCTGTGACTAGGGCTTTCAATGTAAAAGAAAAAAAAAGGAAAAAGTAAAAAAAAAATCGCGACCACCTAAAAATGTACCGAATAAACATGAACTAAGCCGAGGGCATACACAAACACACACACACACACACACACACACACACACACACACACACACCGAAAGATGGGGACCCACGAGTGTACAGCTCCATTCCCGTTCCGTACAAATGGTTACTTACAAGTAGCAGGTAGCGGGCAACCGTCGCCCAGGCAGGTGATATCGCCTGGGTATCGGGAGGGTTGGTAAGGGCGAGGCAGTGAGCCAGAACCAAAGTGGCTGTAGAGTTCCCCTCTCTGGCCCAGGTTGTTGTCTTTTCCTTCTGGCTCACTTACACATGAGCTGCTGGCATTCAGTCCAAAAAAAGAATGATCTGACGCAACACGAGACAACATAGATCTCAACTGAATCTTTCTTCTGAACTCTAAATTCTTTTCTGTGGTGAGTGCTACGCGTCAGCTTAGCCTCATCATAGACAAAGAAAGTTCAAGAGATGGGGACCCACATATGTAGGACTCTCTCCCCATATTGTATAAGTCGGTCATTACGCCTCACGGGTAAGAGCAAAGTGCTCATATCTTGCATGGGTCGAAAACAAGAATATGCTTCTCATGTTTAATCACCGCCCCAGACGAAGCCCAGAGTTCATAGAGAAGGTCCGGAGGAAAGCGACACAGGGGACACCATAATTGAGAGAGTTGAGTTACATGGAAAGGCTAGAGGTCTTATATTTCCCCACCCTGGAAGAGAGAAGGGTAATGCGTGATTTAATCATAACACAACCCAAAAGTATTTAGAACAGATTTATGACGTACACAGGAAAGAGTACTTCAAACCTCACGAGTGTAAAACTTCCTCCACGTACAGTATAAATATGATTATACACACACACACACACACACACACACACACACACACACACAGCTTACAAAGGGACCTAAGCAAACTCCAATGTTGATGTGATACATGGCTGATGGAGCTGAGCTGGAATACCTGTAATGAGGATGGGACACAGTGAAAGAAGGACTCGATTTGAATATCATCTTGCTGGAAATGAGCTGCGGGATATCTATTTGTGGAAGGGACTTAGGAGGAGACATCGTCCCAAACCGTATCACAGAGTCCCACACCAGGAGACTGTACGTGAAGGGGGAGATTCTGTCTGCTGGCAAATACTATTCTATTGACTAGATCTTCAGCGAGCTGTTTAGTTCAAAGCTAGAGTAAGTTTCTCAAGCGTGGGCACCGCATTTAAATGAGACACAAAAAGCTGACGGAAAAGGTCCAGAGGAGGGCAAAAAATGATGGCGCTAGAGTTAGAAAAGCTGAGTTAGAGGGGAAAAATAGAGGTGTTCATTTCGTCCACCATGGAAGAAAGAAAAGTAAGGGGTGTCCTGATCACAATCTTGGAGTTTTAATACCAGTTTGATGGTGTCAGCCGTGAACAGTTCTTCCAAAGATACAAGAATAAAACAACCAGAGGTCAAAAGTAAAGCGAGAAACCTGTTAGAAAATATATAAATAAAATACTTATATGGTATGATAAGAGTGGTGGATGAATGGAATCAACTGAACGATGGAGTGAACTTGAACATCAAAGAGAAATCTAAACACTTCTGTGATATCAAGAGAAAGGTCAAAATATGGGACCACACGTGTGTAAAACTCCCTCACCTGTACAGTACAAATAGGTAATAACGAACGGGTAATTAGACACACTTAAGCCTCTGTAACGTAGTGGATAGCGTTCCAGTTCACCAGTCTAATGAGTTCGAGTCCGGAAAAAGGCAGTCAACCCAGCTGTTCAAGCTCACCTTTGGGGCTGGTCAATGAATGGGTGCCTAATGTCTGCTAGGGTGTGTATATGTGTGTATACAGAAGGTTAAGACATGGCAAACATCCAAGGCTAATAGGCGGAGGAACACACCCCATAAAACCCTCGCCCCGTAATGTTCATATAGTGATCACAAATACTATTTATCAATTTATTAATTTGTTTACACACACACACACACACACACACACACACACACACACACACAGCACACACATATAAAGACATACGCAGACATGTGTGGATATTTCCATGAGAGAGAGAGAGAGAGAGAGAGAGAGAGAGAGAGAGAGAGAGAGAGAGAGAGAGAGAGAGAGAGAGAGAGAGAGAGAGGCCGGGGTAGGAGCAGCTGAAGGCTGGCACAGAAGTGAGCTGTGCCAAGTCTATATTATTCTTGTGAGTACGTGTGGTGCACTCTGGCTATAGACAACACTCTGCCGTGTGTGTGTGTGTGTGTGTGTGTGTGTGTGTGTGTGTGTGAGGGGTGCCGGTACTTTGCATTTTCTTCATACATATATGTACGTATAGTCACCGACCAGGGAGGTACCATTCCACCAAGACTACCAGCCTTTCTTCATCCACGTGTAGGTCCACAAGCATAGTCTCCCTTCCTTGTACAAATTACTTGCCAACATGCAGCTCACAAGACTCGTCCTTCATAACTTTATATTTTCTTGAGGTGAGCAGTGAGCACTACGCGCCACCCCTGCATTTTTAGCAGAATTTCGTTGTAAGTACTCGTAAGTACTCTCTCTCCCTCTCTTTGATAGTGCTAGTCCGAAATGACGGCCTAATAATATTTTGGAATAGTAGATATTCTTCATGAAGTAGGGAATTATCAAAATACATGTATGCATTTGAACACACACACACACACACACACATACAATATATATATATATATATACTATATATATATATATATATATATATATATATATATATATATATATATATAGTCATCTTTGTTCGTCTTTTGTCGTTTTTGCAAGGAAGTACCACGAATAGACGAAATTTCACTTCCTCACATCCACTCATTAGCTGCCATTTTTAATGCACTGAAACCAGAACCCACCATTCATAGCCGAGGCCTAAGCACCACTGCCATGATTTCAACTGACTGCATCATGTGCCCTGGTTCAACCTATTGAAAGAGAGTCGCCCCCCATATACTATATTCCTCTAATTTGCTCTATCCCATGCACGCCTCTCACCCTCGTGAATGTTCAAACCTTGGCATCGCAAAGCCTCTTTTGCTCTATCCTTCCATAGTCTTCTCGCCCTTTCCTTTCCTCTTATTCCTTCCACTTCTGCCACGTAGATCCTTTCAGTCAGTCTTGCCTCACGTATCCATTCTGCATGTCCCTCGTCTGCTGGTATCAGACTGCGCCTCATACCACACCTTCCTCTTACACTGTCATTCGCTACATGATCAAACCTCGTCACACCAAATACTGTCCTCAGGCATTTAACCTCCAACTAATATATCCTCTTCCTTTCGTTTGCATTAAGGGCCCATGATTAACATCCACACAACACCCTCGGGACAACTATACATTCAAACACGACCATCTCTGCCCAAAGGGACAGTGACTTCTTCCACACACTCTTTAATGCCCCTCCTCACTTCACCTCACCTCCTATGGTTCCATCTACTGCCATGTCCACTCGCACGTACCTAAAACACTCCATATTCTGCATGTTCTTCAAACTCACACTTGTTGCATCTCATTTTGCACTCTTGCTACATCTCATTACCTTCTTATTCCATCCTGTCTAGCACTCTTGCAATATCTCATTACCTTATTTCTATACACACGAACTTTCTGGCTCCTCCCTTCACTCACTCTCACAAACTCAAACACCATCTCCTGGAGTTTCTTACTCTAGGATGCTTCCAGATGAAGCTGTTACGCCGATATTGCACACACTTATCGCAGTCCCATCTTCATATGGAACTAATGACCTTCCTACATTGTTACTCATCCACACGCTTTTTTCTCTCGATAAAGACTCCTTACTGCATCTAATTATATGTATCAACTACACAATAAATCAGAAATCTTCCAAATACGGTCCCACTTCAATGTACTCGGCACTCAGTTCTTTGGAACAGTACTAGGCCCTTCCCAATGAAACCACTCCGTATCTAACCCCCAAACAGAAGTAAAAGGCTCATACCCAGTTTCACATCTCAGTGATCTATGCTCATAGATCCCCTTATTCCAAACAAACATAACACTGACAACATACACACACACACACACCGTAGTGACACAACAAGTGCTAAAGATCTGTTTTCCCAATTCAGGTTTAAACACCATCCCATGAGACATGATCCCATCTCAAACCACAATCCTAAGACATACACGAGTTACACTTTCTCGCCAACGCTCTGAACATCATTCACCCCAGCAATATGGCAAACACCAGCACATCATATCGCAATACCCTTCATGACCTCGGGCAACTATAACAATGAAGACAGTGAACCCTTGCCCCGCGCACTCCCTATCAAGACATGTATCTTGATATATATATATATATATATATATATATATATATATATATATATATATACGTAAATACACACACACACTAAGAAAACCAACAGTGCCAATAATTTCAATTGCAAGAGTTCGTAAAGTTAGAGAAAATACAGAAAGTTTTACAACCTTTTCATGACGGACCCGGGCGGCACAAAGAGAGGAAGGGCCAGAGTTTGGGCTACCATGGTTAAGTGGTTTTGCCAATCTTGCAGTGCGTTTACCTTACTTTGGATACCGTCCTACAGTTCCTACAATAACTCAGTTTCAATTTGAAAAGTTTATTCTCAAAAGAAAAGGAATTGTGGCCATAATGCGGTGAGGTGAAGGTATCAAAATTCCAACAAATATTTAGCAAAAAATCATTATGGTAAATGGTTTGTATGATGACAAAACTCTATAACTTTGTCCCTACAACAGGTCTAATGTTCGAGAACTTGTGTCTTTTGCCAAACGAACTCCCAACTCCCGTCAGGTTTGGTGACGTAGAAGTTACGACTTCCTACATGATGCTCTGCTGTAGTGGTGGTCAACCCGGAGGCCGTCTTCCTTCGACTGGCTTGATGGCCGGCCTTGCAAGTGCGTCCATGTTAACGACTGTGGTCCAGATTCTTATGGGATAACTTTTAAAGACGAAACACGAAGAATCTAACATCACTCTGTGCCTATATCCTGTCTACCTCATGAATATAGAATTGAAAATATTTTAACGTAGCCATTCGAAAAAAAAAAATATATATATAGATGAACATAAAGGTTTGCTAAAGAACAGATTAAGTAGAAAAAATATACGAACATAAAGGCTTGCTAAAGAATGAATAAAGTAGAAAAGATGTACGAACATAAAGGATTGCTAAAGAACTTGCTAAAGAAAAGATATACATTAGATAACAGATCAGCGTCTGTGGAGTTGGGGTAAAACCATAAGGAAGGATGGAGGAGGCTATAACTTAATATTGCTACCAATCAGTACTTAGACACCATTACTACTGGAGGAGGAAAACGCCTCATCATGGGATCAAAGTACATCGAGAGGACTGGAAAATGAAAGCGAATCAAGACCCTCTGAGTGGACTGAAGGAGGATAACGAATCACCAAACAGCGAGATGATTTGGGAGACAGTCCAGGTAAGGGAAGCAGTGCGTCAGGTCTGACACACACCCTTGGTGACCGTAGTCCTTTTGCGCTACCGCTCACAGGATGAACATGGGGAGCTACCGCTCACAAGATGAACATGGGGAGCTACCGCTCACAAGATGAACATGGGGCGCTACCGCTCACAGGATGAATATGGGACCTACCACTCACAGGATGAACATGGGGCGCTACCGCTCACAAGATGAACATGGGGCGCTACCGCTCACAAGATGAACATGGGGCACTACCGCTCACAAGATGAACATGGGGCGCTACCGCTCACAAGAAGAACATGGGGCGCTACCGCTCACAGGATGAACATGGGGAGCTACCGCTCACAGGATGAACATGGGGCGCTACCGCTCACAGGATGAACATGGGGCGCTACCGTTCACAGGATGAACATGGGGCGCTACCGCTCACAGGATGAACATGGGGCGCACATTAATCTAACTATCCTGTGATACCAGCGCAAATAAAAGGAAATGGTTGGGAAGAGGAGGAGAAGTGCTAACAAATGAATCCATGTCTAGTAAGATGACTGGAGGAGGGAAATGAGTCGATACATGAAGGAAAATATTAGAGATGTGTGTCCTTATGAAGAAATCAACGTGTGGTGTAGCAATGAAGAAACAACAACAAAAAAACGTCGCAGATCGAATGAAATACGTGAATCTGAGAAGGACTGAAATAAATACAAGGAGAAACCAGACGATGGAACATCCATATGTGTTACGATGACCTCATTACCGCGTACTTGAGGATAAAATGATAGATAGATACTTAGAAATGACGTAATATGTCAAAACTGGAGAAAACGGTTAGATGATAGAAATTAGCTTACGAGACGAAGTAGTGAGATGGCAGTGAGGGTGAACGAAGGACGGAAGACGGTGAGTCTTGAGACGAGACTCAGAATGTATAGAGAAGGAGAGCTGACAGTAGAGTTAAGGAAAGCTGACAGTGGAGTTGAGGAGGAGGGCTGACAGTGGAGTTTAGGGGAGGGCTGCTAGTGGAGGTGAGGGGGGACCGCTGACAGTGGAGTTGAAGGAGAGGGCTGACAGTGGAGCTAAGAGGGGCAGCTGACAGTGAGAGTCAGGAGAGACAGCTGACAGTGAGAGTAAGGAGAGACAGCTGTCAGTGAGAGTAAGGAGAGTCAGCTGACAGTAATATTAAGGAGAGACAGCTAACAGTGAGAGTAAGGAGAGGCAGCTGATAGTGAGAGAAAGGAAAGACAGCTAACAGTGAGAGTGAGGAGAGACAGCTGATAGTGAGAGTAAGAAAAGACAGCTGACAGTGAGAGTAAGGAGAGACAGCTGACAGTGAGAGTAAGGAGAGAGAGCTAACAGCGAGAGTAAAGAGAGTCAGCTGACAGTGAGAGTAAGGAGAGCCAGTTTTAAAGGAGAGTAAAACTGTTACAAAAACACTAAACGAGAATTTTTGTGCAGAGACGACTGAAAACAACGTATTTAAAGACAGGAAGTAAATAAAGTGAGAAGAAGTGAGGCAAAAACGGAGAGAGAGAGAGAGAGAGAGAGAGAGAGAGAGAGAGAGAGAGAGAGAGAGAGAGAGAGAGAGAGAGAGAGAGAGAGAGAAATAAAGAAAGGGAGGCAGAGACACAGAGAAAGAAAGAATAAAGAAAAGACACAATCAACATACAGAAGGATAAAGTAGAGAAAGGAGACAAGCGACATACAAAAGATAAAAAAAGGAGACACACAAAGGAGAGAGAGAGAGAGAGAGAGAGAGAGAGAGAGAGAGAGAGAGAGAGAGAGAGAGAGAGAGAGAGAGAGATGATTGTGAGGTTGAGGCTCTGGCTCGCAACACAACCTTCAGAGGCCGAAAATAAAGTGGTTGTTGGCTTTTTGTTGTTCCCTCATCTCTTGCCCCACCACCACCACCACCACCACCATCACCAGCGCCGCCTCCACCACCACCACCACCACCACCACCACCACCACCACCAGCGCCGCCTCCACCACCACCACCATCACATCACCAACGCCGCCTCCACCACCAACCTTAGCACCAGAGTCAGGTGTCACCACCGGTATGGGCGTTACTTACTGCTCCAGTCGTCACCACCACAACCAACACCACCACAACGTGCATGACGAAGGTCACCACGAGCATCGCCACCACCACCAACCACCATCGCCAATCAACCCAAATCGTCAGCAGCACTGCTACTCCCAACACCACAACCTAACCCACCTACAAACATCACAACCATCATCGCTACCACCAAAACCACCAACATATCCACAATGACCTCCTCCAACACACCTACAACCACCATCGCTCCACTCACAGCACACAGAAACATTCACTACCACTTGAACTATCTACAGCCACTACCATAATGACTTCAACCACCTTTATACCACCATAAGTATTACAACCACTGCTCTAACCACCATCAGTGCAAACAACACGCTACAGGAAAGCGCCAATGGCCCTGCCTTTACCATTACGACGACAACAACGACCAGTTCAATCACTACACCCTTACAACCACACTACAATTTGCATCATCATTTCCACTGCGAAAAACGAAGATATATCGGTTGGAATCTACCACCGCTACCAGCGATGTAATTTCTCAATGACTGAAGATATGTTGGTTCACAATTTGTTGATCATTTTCACGAACGTATATATATATATATATATATATATATATATATATATATATATATATATATATATATATATATATATATATATATATATGAAGGTGAAATCGCAATTCAGGAGGAGTTTATATACCCATACTTAACATGTAATTCATGCATCACTACATGTTTCACGGAGTCAATCCGCCTCATCAGGTGCAAACAATTCATAAAGTGTTCGAATCCCAACACCACAACAAAAGTTCCGTCTCTCCTCTGCCATCTCGACTATACACTGGCCTGACCGTTAAAGGGGGGGGGGGGAGGGTTGTGATTAATGGGGGGGGGTGCCTTGTGATTAATGGGGGGGGTTGGGGAGGTTGGCTTGCATGACAAGATGTGTATTCGACTACTTTTCTTATGTTTTCGTTTCTGGATAATGCTTTCATACTGATTTGGCTGATAACAGTATGTGCTTTAAAGTTATATGGGGGGAAAATTAAAGTTCTTCTTATTAGCTAAATAAGACAGATTCGATGACTGAAATGCGATTTCACCTTCATAACTATCATCACGGACTAGTGTGATCAGCATATCAATATATATGCAAGCACACACACACACACACACACACACACACACACACACACACACACACACAAAGCAAACGTACACGTAACATTTTTTAACAAAACACATCGTGTGTTCACAGTCACCTGCACAGTAGGTGAAGTCAGATACGGCTCTGCAACACTCGTACGTACTGATGCCCGGAATGAGATTACTTCTCATACTGTGTTTGTGCAGCACAACGCACTCTGTCGTGCGAATAAAAAATCAAACTAAGTTCTCGGGTTCCCGTTTTTTTTCGTCGGGAAATGAGCTTTACATTGCACGGAGAGACTTAACCGACCTGTGTTTTGACCTGGAGATGCCCACAAACAGTACAACATTGAGTGATCGTCTTCAAACCAAGTCGCAAGAGTAACAGCAAGAAGATTATAGAATTACAACAACAACAACAACAACTACTACTACTACTAATACTACTACTACAACTACAACTTCTACTACTATTACTACTACTACTAACAAAACTATGATCACTAACAAAATTATAACCACTCCTCTAACCATCATCAGTGCTTTCTAAGAAAATCGAGCTGATCTTGTAACTAGACGTATTCCCAAGTGTTGTCAGTAGCAGGTAACAGGGGCTTCCTCTGACACCACACAACTCTTTTTATCTTTCTCCAAAATTTCATAATCATTTTCTCTTTTTCACTTCAATGCTCGATGCTGTCAGGTTGGTTGGCAAGTGTCTATCGAAAGACACTTTGATACAGGTGGATGTAACTTCACCCTTATAGCCATATTGGATGAAGGTTACAACAATAAACCTTATTTGTGGACTAGAGTTGACATCAACTCTAGCATCAACAACAACAGCCTTTGCCAACACCACCACCACCACCCACTCCCTGTCACCACCACCACCGCCACCACCCACTTCCTGTCACCACCACCACCGCCACCACCCACTTCCTGTCACCACCACCACCCACTCCCTGTCACCACCACCACCCACTCCCTGTCACCACCACCACCCCACTCCCTGTCACCACCACCACCCACTCCCTGTCACCACCACCACCCACTCCCTGTCACCACCACTACCCGTCACTACCACTACCACCAACCCACTACCAGTCATCACCACTATCACCACCGCCACCCACTGCCCACCACCACCCACTCCCTATCATCACCACCACCACCACTAAAATCTCCAACATATCATTCGTCACAATTCTGAATCACTTGTCTATTCAAACTGCTGTTTATTCTGTCATGTAGAGAAATATTCTCGTTATTCTACACTAATAAAACATTAATGCACCAACACCTGTTTGTTATCTTTGATAACACTATGAACCTTCTGAGGTTTGCACCCCGCCATTATCTGGATCATGTAGTACCCGGTGAGTCACTGGTCGTCGGAAACACAAGGGTGGGCCATTCTGATGTCTGGAACTCCGTATCTACTCATATCTTTCTAACTGCTAGACTGTGATCTTTTCTAAATGGCAGGTTCTCCACTAACCTAACATCACCTAAACTGCCCTTCTTCTCTCCTAACTTCTTTATTCTTATATTTTTTTTTCCATTTTTCTATTAAAAACTCGGCCTGGTTGAGGAATTTTGTCCGTGCCTGGAGCCCTTATCAATCTTTATACGTTTATGCTCTTACCTTTATCCTCTCATTCCAGGTGGCATTTGGCTGGGTTATGTTTTGTCCTTGCCATGGCGGTCACTATATATGAATAATATATATATATATATATATATATATATATATATATATATATAAATATATATATATATATATATATATATATATATATATATATATATATATATATATATATGATAAAAGGCATATTACAATTTACGCATCCATGCAACATTTCCTAAATTTCCAACAACCTCCCGTATGATTTTTTGACCTGGATCCTTCAACACGATAAAAAGTTCATTAATCACGGAAACCAACACCGTTTGATGCAGGTAGCGTCACAGGTACGATGGATGATGGGTACTACAGAGCCAGAGGACATTTCATGACACAGACCGAGTGTACATGTGTACCGGTTTAGGTAAAGATCCAGGGTACATTTATACTAGAAGTAGACGGTACATTTTTGGTAGAGTTTCAAATTACACTTTGACTAGATATCGAAATTACATCTGTGCCAATGGCTGATAGTACACCTTGGGTAATAACTGACAGTATCCATGTGGTAAAGATTAGCAGCACACCTGCAGTAATGACTGACAACACACCTGCAGTGGTGACTGACAGTACAACTGTGGTAACGACTGACGGGACACCCCTGGTAACGACTGGCACTTACACCAGTGGTAACGACTGGCACTTACACCAGTGGTAACGACTGGCACTTACACCAGTGGTAACGACTGGCACTTACACCAGTGGTAACGACTGACGGTACACCTGTAGTAACGACTGACAGTACACCTGTAGTAACGACTGACGGTAACCTGTAGTAACGACTGACGGTAACCTGTAGTAACGACTGACGGTAACCTGTAGTAACGACTGACAGTACACCAAGGGTAACAACTGATAGTACACCTGTATCTATGAGTGAGACTGAAGACATACTTGTGTATAAGGTTAGGTAACGAGAACCAACCACAGCGAAAACCAAAGGAGCACTTGATCAACTATACATTTGTGCTAGGCTAATGTGCACTTATGTTGTATATGAACGGTACATTTGTGTGTGTGGACTAGAGATCGAGGGTACACTACAGTAAAAATTCCTGCTAGACCCAATGGACGCCCAGGTGAGACTGCTGTGTGCAGATGGAGCATCTGTGCTCCAGTTCATAAACATATAAACGTATATTTCCATAAACGTTATGAGCTACGGATCAACTGTCCACTTCTCCCCACCTCACAGAGTGGAAAAATATAAGACAATGATGAATAAAAGAACTAAAAAAAGTAGTCCCATAGGTTCAGAGTCGCCATGTGTTAGAGTAGCCTGCTCAGATCCTGCACAGCATATGTGCAGTGCTGGAACAGAACAGGAGTGAAGAGTCGCACCCAAGCACCAGGAACTCACGTAGATCAAACAGTTGACCTCACAGCTGGATTCCTACTGTGAGTACAGTCACGTACTGCTACTGTATGGGGAGGGAGTTTTACACTCGTGGGCCCCATTTCTTTTATGTTTGTGTGTGTGTGTGTGTGTGTGTGTGTGTGTGTGTGTGTGTAAGGTATATGAATGTGTTTTACACTTTTGTGCATGCATATTTTTTTTTTTCATTTCTTTTACATTAGAGGCTCTAATCACGGACAAAAGGCCACATCGACTCCGAATAGTACATGCGATATAAAGCGCTTAATAAAAGGGGGGAAAAAAGGGACGAAGAAAATATTCACTAACATTAGAGGAAGTGAAAAACTCGTCCTTGATTTAAAAGTGCCAGGTCATAGTTATTGGGAGAGACATAAGACGGTAGTGAATTCCAAAGCTTCGAGGTATTATAGGGAAACAGTTATCAAAACGGCCTAACCTTGAGTTGCCAACGGCCACAAAGTAATCATGCGACGCAATGACTTGTCAAGTAGGGGACCCTCAAGCAGCTAGCCGGATGGAACAAAACCAAAGAAATAACTATAGAAAGGGGAAAAGAATAACATTACGGCGTAGGGCAAGTGAGTCAAGTTTGGAAGCTAGCCTGGGCGAGTGATGAGATGGACCGCTTTCGACTTAACTCAGTCAAGTAAGGATGCAGAGCTAGAACCACCACAGATGTGAGAAAATACAAGAACGATCAGTACTTTGTACAAACGGAGCAAATGTTTGGAAGAAAAGAAATTTCGTCATCTAAACAGAACTCCCAGTTTCCTTGTGGCAGACAGTCATTTCGTAATGTGGGGTGTGAAAGATAGTGTGCATATTACAGTAATGCCAAGTGTGTTCAATGAGTCAAGAGTTGGAATTCGAGAACCGTCAAAGGAATATTTGACAGAGACAGAGAATGGGTCTTGGAGTCATTAAACTTTATCAGATTTCGTCTACCTAGCTGAGATATTCTGTCCAAGTCTGTGTTCATTGAGGATGCTGTTTCGAGACAAGATACAGATCGAGTGAGAGCGGAAAGATCAGAATTGAAGGATGCGGAGGAATTTAGTGTTGAGTCGTAAGGGTATGAGTGTACTTTGTTATACGTAGAAGGAAGGAAAAAGTTGATAAAAAGGAGAAAAAGTGTGGGAGACAAGACAGAACCTAGAGGGACACCGCTGTTGTTGGAGAAAGGGGAAGAAGCTGTCCATCAACAACCATGGAGATAGACCGGTCGGTGAGGAAGCTAGATATGAGGAGCAGTGTGAGGAAGAGAAGCCAAAACAGGGGAGCTTAGAATTTAGACCCCAATGCCATACCCTGTCAAAGGCTTTAGATATATTCAAGGTAACTGCATACAATTTCCCAAAACCTTTCAGGGATAATGACCAAACGTTAATGAGACAGGACAGAATATAACTAGTGGATCTGGTGATCAGAAAGAAGAATGTGAGATTCAAGATGTCTGAGGATATGGAAGATGAGGAGAGATTCAAAGACTTTGTGAACAGCAGATAATCAAGCAACAAGATATTAAGTGTAGGGTTAGAACAATCACTCTTTTTAGGGATGGGATGTACCAACGCATGCTTCCAAAAGGAAGGTAAAGTTCTGGTTTCACACAGAAACAGAACAGACGAACAAACACAGGTAGTCTGGAGGCATACTCTCAGTACACGCGGGTGATGCCATCAGCTCCTTAAGCCTTGCTCGTGTCGAGAGATAGAAGGACGTTATGGACGGCTCTAAAAGAGATTACGTGGAGAGGCATAGGATTGATAAGAGGAGCATCAGGGGCAAAGAAATGTCAAAGTTATCCGGGTAGAGTTAGAGAAGCGAGAACTAATGAGAGTTGCCGTCTCTGCGTGTTTAATTGCATATACAGACGACTCCACACAGTTCCCAGTCCTGCTTTAACTCTCCCTCACTAACACAGCAACAGTTTACAGCCAAATTTCCACTCGAAATTTCTTCCTTTACGCACTCGAATTACGTACCAAGTCACGTAGCACGGAAGGTACTGAGAGACACGGAGATCTGTCGAAGACTAGTGCTCCAGTCCCGGACTTGACACCACCACCACTGCCATTCCACTACCACCCCTCCCCCACCTTACTACCACTGCTACTACTAACATCCTCCCACCACTACCAAAACTACCCTACCACCACCACCACCAGCAGCATCTCCCTGCCACCACTTGTCACACCACAGCCCAGGGAGGGAGGCAAGACCCACCCGCGCTTCCCTTCCCCCGTGCGGTGCTTCAAGGGACAACGCTCTCGTACCGGCCAAAACCTACATCAATACACCACCCCCGCCCTTCCTCAGGCACTCCCTCCATCACCAACATCCTGCACCACCATCATCCCCAACCCTGCACCACCATCACCCTCCACCCTACGCCACCTATCACTACTCCAACACCGCCAACATGACAATGTTTTCTTGTTATCATACCCGAAGACAACCAACACCACCACACTCTCACACCAACTTCCTCACGACCAACGCCACCACCGACCACATCCCCACCATCTTCAGGCTTCCTTCTTCACCATAAAACCTTTCTAGTATTTAGTCAACACTTCTCACTATCACTGATACCTGAAGACAATCCCCCCCTTCCCCTTGCCACTATCACATACCCTTACCATCACTATCCTCACTACCACTACAACCCTCACTATCACAATCCCGCAGCACCACCACTACTTGCCACCACCATCACATACCCTTACCATCACCACTACAACCCTCACCATCACAATCCTTCACCACCACAACAACAACCTTCACCATCACATACCATTACTACAACCCTAACAACTACAATCCTTCACCACCATCACGTACTCTCACCACCACAACCTACAACCTTCACCATCACGTGCCCCCACCATCGTCGCCACCACCCTCACTATCACTACAACACACTACAACATTAACCAACAGGACCCCCGCCGCTAGGACTATCCCACGAACCCCACAGCCATCCCTCCTCGCCGCCCTACTCACGTCCAAACCAAAATTGGAGGAACATCAGATCTTTGTTCACGGGGCTTTACGGCCTACCCCTGTGTGTGTGTGTGTGAGAGAGAGAGAGAGAGAGAGAGAGAGAGAGAGAGAGAGAGAGAGAGAGAGAGAGAGAGAGAGCGAGCATATATGCATGTATATGTGGGTATCAGAGGCGTATACGCAGCTGTGTCCTACGTATCTCCCATATGCATTGTGGGCGTATCGTCACATACGCTCGTTGTGAACTCGTCGTCCCACCAGGCGTACGCTTGTGCATGGCTGACGGCGTACGTGTGAATGATGTGAGATGTTGCCATAAATCCGACATATCCTCTACCGTACTCGACTTTAACATGATCCTTCCCCTCACTCTCGTGCATGAGACCATACCTAACACAATTTGAAACTGTTCCATATAATTTCTTGTCCGTCTATCCATGTGCAATATTCAGCAGATATCCTCACAATATTATACTCAAATAGACATGATTCGTAAATTCACTGACTCTGTATTATATATATATATATATATATATATATATATATATATATATATATATATATATATATATATATATAATACAGAGTCAGTGAATTTACGAATCATGTCTATTTGAGTATAATATTGTGAGGATATATATATATATATATATATATATATATATATATATATATATATATATATATATATATATATATATATATATATATTTTTTTTTTTTATTATACTTTGTCCCTGTCTCCCGCGTTTGCGAGATAGCGCAAGGAAACAGACGAAAGAAATGGCCTAACCCCCCCCATACACATGTATATACATACGTCCACACACGCAAATATACATACCTACACAGCTTTCCATGGTTTACCCCAACGCTTCACATGCCTTGATTCAATCCACTGACAGCACGTCAACCCCGGTATACCACATCGATCCAATTCACTCTATTCCTTGCCCTCCTTTCACCCTCCTGCATGTTCAGGCCCCGATCACACAAAATCTTTTTCACTCCATCTTTCCACCTCCAATTTGGTCTCCCTCTTCTCCTCGTTCCCTCCACCTCCGACACATATATCCTCTTGGTCAATCTTTCCTCACTCATTCTCTCCATGTGCCCAAACCACTTCAAAACACCCTCTTCTGCTCTCTCAACCACGCTCTTTTTATTTCCACACATCTCTCTTACCCTTACGTTACTCACTCGATCAAACCACCTCACACCACACATTGTCCTCAAACATCTCATTTCCAGCACATCCATCCTCCTGCGCACAACTCTATCCATAGCCCACGCCTCGCAACCATACAACATTGTTGGAACCACTATTCCTTCAAACATACCCATTTTTGCTTTCCGAGATAATGTTCTCGACTTCCACACATTCTTCAAGGCCCCCAGAATTTTCGCCCCCTCCCCCACCCTATGATCCACTTCCGCTTCCATGGTTCCATCCGCTGCCAGATCCACTCCCAGATATCTAAAACACTTCACTTCCTCCAGTTTTTCTCCATTCAAACTCACCTCCCAATTGACTTGACCCTCAACCCTACTGTACCTAATAACCTTGCTCTTATTCACATTTACTCTTAACTTTCTTATTCCACACACTTTACCAAACTCAGTCACCAGCTTCTGCAGTTTCTCACATGAATCAGCCACCAGCGCTCTATCATCAGCGAACAACAACTGACTCACTTCCCAAGCTCTCTCATCCCCAACAGACTTCATACTTGCCCCTCTTTCCAAAACTCTTGCATTTACCTCCCTAACAACCCCATCCATAAACAAATTAAACAACCATGGAGACATCACACACCCCTGCCGCAAACCTACATTCACTGAGAACCAATCACTTTCCTCTCTTCCTACACGTACACATGCCTTACATCCTCGATAAAAACTTTTCACTGCTTCTAACAACTTTCCTCCCACACCATATATTCTTAATACCCTCCACAGAGCATCTCTATCAACTCTATCATATGCCTTCTCCAGATCCATAAATGCTGCATACAAATCCATTTGCTTTTCTAAGTATTTCTCACATACATTTTTCAAAGCAAACACCTGATCCACACATCCTCTACCACTTCTGAAACCACAATGCTCTTCCCCAATCTGATGCTCTGTACATGCCTTCACCCTCTCAATCAATACCCTCCCATATAATTTACCAGGAATACTCAACAAACTTATACCTCTGTAATTTGAGCACTCACTCTTATCCCCTTTGCCTTTGTACAATGGCACTATGCACGCATTCCGCCAATCCTCAGGCACCTCACCATGAGTCATACATACATTAAATAACCTTACCAACCAGTCAACAATACAGTCACCCCCTTTTTTAATAAATTCCACTGCAATACCATCCAAACCTGCTGCCTTGCCGGCTTTCATCTTCCGCAAAGCTTTCACTACCTCTTCTCTGTTTACCAAATCATTTTCCCTAACCCTCTCACTTTGCACACCACCTCGACCAAAACACCCTATATCTGCCACTCTATCATCAAACACATTCAACAAACCTTCAAAATACTCACTCCATCTCCTTCTCACATCACCACTACTTGTTATATATATATATAGTGTGAACGAATGTGGCCTTTGTTGTCTTTTCCTAGCGCTACCTCGCACGCACGCGGGGGAGGGGGTGCCATTTTATGTGTTGCGGGGTGGTGGCGGGAATGGATGAAGGTAGCATGTATGAATATGTACAGGTGTATACAGGTATGTATATGTACGTGTGTGGGCGTTTATGTATATACATGTGTATGTTGGAAAGGATCACAATTTTGCGCGTGATCAAGATATTCCTATGAGTCCACGGGGAGAATGAAGCACGATAAGTTCCTAAGTGCACTTTCGTGTAATAATCCGTGGACTCATAGGAATATCTTGATCACGTGCAAAATTGTGATCCTTTCCAATATACATATATATATATATATATATATATATATATATATATATATATATATATATATATATATATATATATATATATATATATATATATATCATATTTATTTATCTTACTTAATCGCCGTGTCCCGCGTCAGCGAGGTAGCGCAAGGAAACTCACCCACGTACACATGCATACACATAAACTCCCATACACGCATATATACATATATACATATACATTTCAACGTATACATAACATATACATACACAGACATATACATATATACACATGTACATATACTTGCTGCCTTCATCCATTCCCGTCGCTACCCAGCCACACATGAAATATCATCGTACCTAAACCAATTTCTATAAAAGATTCCTGGTGTTACTCAAGACCTTTCTAAAGGTTCCTGCAACCCAAGGCTGATCTACTCCCAGTAACAGGAAAATGTAAACTCCTTTGGAGTGAAATGTTCTCAGACGAGATTACTCCCGATAATACACACTCGCCAAAGGATTTCGATTATTGCCGCAAGAGCACTATTCTGCTGTGCACCCATGCTGTGGGCGGTGGCGCAAAAGAGGTGCGCAGAAGGTCTAGGGACTAGGGTGGAGGGCGCAGAAGGTCCAGGAACTGGGTCGTAGTGATTGAAATACATTACAGGTTACATTGTAAGAAAAGCGTTAACATGGTTTGGGCAACACAATGATCCGGCAGTTTACATTGTAAGTGGTTTACAACAGGTGAACAACAACGACTTGAGAACGTCAAAATAAACATTAAAAGAACTATTCAAGATATGCAAAGTTATGATGCTTCTCAAGTATACGAGGTGGCTTTTCAATTGTGGTGTAACCTCGAGCAGGCGGAGTCCGGTAACACACACACACACACACACACACACACACACACACACACACAATGTCAGGTTACATGTAGGTCCCTCTGACTTACGCTGATTTATATATAAGACAACCGCACCATTCTCTTGACTCCGACGGTGGCACGATCACTGGTGGTGATGGCGAGGCCCGTGAACAGCTCTTCAAGAGCAGGTTTGCAAAGGCCATGCCATCATACTCGAAGGTCGTCGTGCGAACGTACTTAATAGTACAGTAGAGCTCAAGGGTCGTACCGTCGTGCTCAAGGGTCGCACCGTCGCGCTCAAGTGTCGCGCCGCGCCGTCGTGCTAAAGGGTCGCACCGTCGCGCTCAAGTGTCGCGCCATCGTGCTCTACGAGTTACGCCGAGGTGTTTGGTGCTCGCATGCGCAAGAGCACATGCAAGAAGTCGTTCACCTTAGAGTCTGGTGCAGCACGTCTCACTCACATGTAAATCAGAAAGTTAACACTAACTGCAAAATCTCAGCTTCTGCATGATGAATTAACCTATATTACACGTCCTTGCCATAAACGTATGACTGATAACTACATTGACTAATGCTATTACAATACGTTTTAGTAAGAGATCGTCATGTGCAATACGAATATTTCTATACGTATAATCATCCTTCATTTAGGTCAAAATCAACGCAGACAAGGTTTCCAAAAGATTAGCAACCGGCTTAGACATCCAGTCTCTTCAGCGAAACCATAACATAATTCTGTGCATCTTGTCTCACTGAGTCGCAACGTGAAGCGACGGTTATGTCTGTCACGTAAAGTGAGTCAGCGAGTATTGTCAAGAGTAAGGGTAACTCGCCGCTTAACTCCCAATCCTTCAGGGTAAAGAAGATAAGCAGCTTATCCAAACAATTTACCTCGGTCACCGAGAAGGCCAGGCTTAACACAACACTGAGCATCACTACCCGTTGTTATTACATACTGCTGGTGAGATAAACAGTCGGCTAACGCCTCTCCAGGGGTTATGGAGTAAGATCAGCACTGTAATGCTATGGCTAGAAAGATAGTATAGTGGTAGTGTATAAGTGTTTGATAGGTATGTCTTTTACATTACCGCACGATGAAGGAGTACTTAACGAAGAAGAAGTTATTGGTGCCTTAGAGTGGATGTATATATATATATATATATATATATATATATATATATATATATATATATATATATATACATATATATATATATATATATATATATATATATATATATATATATATATATATATATATATATTCTTTTTTTTCTTTCAAACTATTCGCCATTTCCCGCGTTAGCGAGGTAGCGTTAAGAACAGGGGGCTAGGCCTTTGAGGGAATATCTTCACCTGGCCCCCTTCTCTGTTCCTTTTTTTTTTGGAAAATTGAAAAAAAAAAAACGAGAGGGGAGGATTTCCAGCCCCCAACTCCCTCCCCTTTTAGTCGCCTTCTACGACACGCAGGGAATACGTGGGAAGTATTCTTTCTCCCCTATCCCCAGGGATATTTCCACACTTTGGGACAAGCACATGAGTGAGGCACATCTACACACTTAAAGAGGCAGATATACAGAAAGTTTTACAGAATATATATATATATCATGGTTTAAACATTAGGCACTTGGTAATAATTAGATGAAAATCATGTGATGAAAAAGCTGAATGGTGATTTAGACCGATTAACATAGCAAGCGACACACTACATAGCTTAACTAAAAGAAAACTAAGCTGTTTACTTGCTCAGCTTTGCATTTGTTTACGGGCTGTTTATGACGCTCACAACGGTAGGTATGGACACTCTTCTTGTATATGTCCGTAAGACCATTGATCGGGTCGAAGTCGATTGTGGTGGCGGGTGACGTGAGGGTGGAGCCTCCGTGGTGGGGGATAGGGGGAGGTCTTGGTGACCGAGGGAAAAAGGGGGGGGTGTCAGAGAGAGAGAGAGAGAGAGAGAGAGAGAGAGAGAGAGAGAGAGAGAGAGAGAGAGAGAGAGAGAGAGAGAGAGAGAGAGAGTTTATCCATGAATGAGAAACATTCCTGGCATCTAACGTTCAGATCATGTTATCTTATGTCTTGGACTAGTATCATATTCTTGGTGACGCAATCATGTTCAGTTAACCTCTCAAACTACGATATCTACAACCACAATAGACTGAGAGAAATCTTGGTAAAGTGACGGTACAACCAGCAGGTACACACTACACCCAGGTAACGGTACAATCAGCAGTTACATATTACCCATGTGACGATACAACCAGTAGTCACATATTACCCATGTGACGGTATAACCAGCAGTCATACATTTCCCATGTGACGGTATATCCTGCAGTCATACATTTCCCATGAGACGGTATAACCAGCAGACACACACTACCCACGTGACGGTACAACCAGCAGTCACACACTACCCATGTGACGGTACAACCAAGAGATACACACACTAAACCCATGTGACATTAGAACCAGCAGACACAAGCAGGATCCAAGTGGTCCAGCCACGAGACACTGTGCAGCACAGACTCCACAGGCCACACTGTTCTCAAATAAAAGTATAAGATGCACAAACACTCCAGCCAAGTGTCAGCGGAGACCACAAAGATACACACACAGTCAACCCCCAGTGACGGTAAAACTCTCGGATACACAGAGGCGCTACACCCGAGTGTTGGTATAACGCCAAATATGTGAGCAGCGGTGCCAAGCTACTCGCTTGGAGCCGCAGGCATGGATGGCATCATTGCGTATGGTAATATTTGTAAACTCGTTCGGTCGATCACACCGTAAACAACAGTTGAGCGAAGCGTGTCATCCTCCACCGAACTAAAGATCTTCCCTCGTGTCGCTTTTCTTAAAGGGGTCTCTCTCTCTCTCTCTCCCCACCGGTGCTTGCCCAGAACACCCCCACACTCCTCCCCTCCCCAACACGTTCCGCACCGACCCCGCAAGAATTCGCGGTTCACGAATTTTGGCACCGACACCACGAGACAAGCGGCAGGAGCCGGAGAGAGAGAGAGAGGGGAAGGGAGGGATGGAGGGAGGGAGGGAGGGAGAGAGAGGTGTTTACTAACAAAACATTACCTCCCTCCTGCCATGTATTACCCCGGTAAGTGTCCGTCAGGTTATGGTCAACAGAGCCGCTGCCTCACATTACTGGCCCTCACGGTGGGGCAACCGCTACCAACCATTATGTGAAGCAATCATTGCGATACTTGATTATATATAATATATATATATATATATATATATATATATATATATATATATATATATATATATATATGTGTGTGTGTGTGTGTGTGTGTGTGTGGTACCGGGGTAGGCCTGCAAGAGGTTCACTGCATGTGAAAAGTCGCCTTTGACGAGATTGTATCTCGTCGAAAAGCTTCTTACTCCAAAAAATTCTACATTTACCTGCAACTGGAAGTAACGCTGCCTTGGGGGTTCGGGTCGTGAAGGTATGCGAAGTGACAGTCATGGCAACTGGTTTGGTGAAGAAAGAAGAGGTGGTGAATGCCTTGCCTATGTTAAATATGGCAAGGCAGCTGGAGAGGATGGTCTTGCAGAGGAATTTCTAAAGAAAGGAGGGTTGACAGTGTTGGGGATTGGTCAGTCAGGATTCTCAGTGTATGTATGGATCATGGCGAAGCGCCTGACGATTGGGAGAAAACATGTATGGCGCAACTGTATAAAGCCAAGAGGGACAAACGTGAGTATTCGAATTCGAGAAGTATAAGTTTGTTTAGTGTACTTGGTGAGTTGTATAGAAGAGCGGTGATTGATAAAGCGGTAGCACGCACAGAGCATTAGATTAAGGAATACAGGCGTGGTTTGAGGAGACGCAGAGGATGTGTGGATCATGTGTTTGCTTTCAAGAGGATGTGTGAGGTATATTTGGAGAAACAGAAGGCTTGCGTATGGCTTTTATGGGGTTCGAGGAAGGATATGATAAGAATGAGAGAGATGGCTTATGGAAGGTGTTGCGGCCATATGGTGATGGAGGAAATCCATTAATAGCAGGGAGTAAGCTTGTGTGCGATTCGGTAAAGTGGACCATGATTGTTCCACGTGAAGGCGGGTCTGCGGCAGGGGTGTGTGATATTACTATGATTATCTAAGTTGTTTATGGATGAGATGGTGAGGGAGGTAAGGGTCTTGTAGGAAAGGGCAGGTATGCAGTCCGGAGGGTCGGGGGGAGGGGAGGCTTGGAAACAGAGTCAATTGTCGTTTGCTGATGACACGATGCTGGTGGCGGACGACAGTGAGAAGCTACAAAAGTTGCTGTTTCAGTCTGGTAGAGGTTATGAAAGGAGAGAGGAAATGTGAATAAAGGTAAGGTTATTGGGTTAAGCAGTGCAGAAAGACGGGTTATCTGGGGTGGGAGTTTGGATGGAGAAAACTTGGAGAAAGTGAAGCGTTAATTCAAATACTTGAGAGTAGACATGGCAGCGACTGGAATCATGTAAACGGAAATACGTCATAAGGTGGGTGAGAGGGCGAAGGTTCTGGAAGCAGTGAGGAAAGTCATGATACAAAAGGACGAAAATGATTATGTTTGCAGGTATAATGGTCTCAAGTGATGTTGAATGGATGCGAGACACTGGCTATAAAGGAGAATGTCCAGAAGAGGGCGCATGTGCTGGAAATGAAATGTCTGAAGACAATATGCGTATGAGGAGGGATGACCGAACACGTAATAATAGGGTATGAGAGATATATAGTAATAAGAAGAGTAAGGTTGAAAGAGCTGAAGGAAGTATGCTGAAATGGGTCAGACATATGGAGAGAGAGAGAGAGAGAGAGAGAGAGAGAGAGAGAGAGAGAGAGAGAGAGAGAGAGAGAGAGAGAGAGAGAGAGAGAGGTCGACAAAGGGGATATGTGTTAGAAGTCGGAGGGGCGAAATGAAGTGGGATACCAAATTGGAGATGGAAGGATGGAGTAAACCGGAATTTGAGAGCTCAGGACCTACACATGCAGGAGCGTGAGATGCGTGCACGGAAGAGAGCGAGTTGGAACCATGTGATATACAGGAGTCGACGTTCTGTCAATGAACTGAAGCGGCCTGCTGTAGATGAAAAGCTGTGGTTTCGGTGCATTACACACGTCGCTAACGCTGGAAACGGCGATCACACACACACACACACACACACACACACACACACACACACACACACCTTCAGTGAACATCAACAGAGCGAGAAGTTTCTCGACGAAAATGTAACCCTTACCGTCATCTGACTAGACCATTGCATAATGAAGGGGAATTTTTATATAAATGTGATGTTACAGTGAATCTCGATGTGTTTACTGAGTTCACTGATGGAATGTTGGCAGCATCAAAGTTTACGGGAAAGTTATGAAGGGTTTTTAGGAGAAGAAACGGGAGAAGACATTGGGTGTTAGAACTCCTGAACGTGGATATATGTCATCCACCCCACTGGCAAATTCGGTCCAAATCTAAGTTTATAGAGCGGGTGGTTACGAAACGAGACGGAAATCAAGCAAGAGAAAATAACCCAGATTTGACGAAGGCGGAGGAAGGCCGCGCTGATACAGCAACGTATGAGTGTGCGTATCCGGCCGTTGAATGAAAGAAAAATCTGGGAAAAAAAAAGGAGGAAGAGACTAGGGCACGGGGATAGAGCACTAGGGGCACTGTTCTTAATAAGAAAAGAGAAAGAGGGTGACCCGGTGATCCCTCAAGACTCACGGAGATAGAAGAGAACTCAGTGATCAAGGAAAGGCAGAAGAAGAACGTCTTAAGATGAGACCCTGACATCCCTTCCACCTTTCAAAAAACTTTGGAAATAAATAAGGCGACAATACAACGAGTCTCCAAAGTCTCTCATAGAGGATGACCCGACATGACTGAGATCAGAAGGCATATCACCGATAGATCAAGACGTGTGCGAAAGCCATATTGATGAATTAATGATTAGAGAGATTAAGATTCATGATGGTAAAGGAAACGCACTTTTGGGAGAGGTTCGAAGACCTGTGATATATCTGACGTTAGAGCAACTGGACAATAACTGTTGGTAGGATCAACACGCATCCGTTGTTTGGATCAAGCTGTGCTCATGCCCGCTGTTTGGGTTAGGTTGTAGTTACGGTTATATGGGATAGGCTACATCTATGCTGGTTTCCAGGAGAAGGAGGTTTTGGATCTTCAGAAAAAGCGAAACAAACGAGCAAGCACGAGCGCAAGATTAGAGCAAACTCCTTCAAAATACGACGAAAGAATTATCACCTGTCCTCAGGCGATAGAAGACTTCAGACACTTCACATGATCACATGTGCTCTAATAAAGGCGCTCACATGAGTTCTATCACCTACATTAGGATAATTCGGCCAAGGATAGAAAGCTGTTTCTCTAAATCAATATAATAGAAGGTGGGGTGGGGTGGGGGCGTGTAACAGGTCCAGTGCGAAGGAGATACGATGGTAAGAGACAAGTGATAGTGTAGAAGTATGGAAGAGGACAGAAGAGGAGGGAGGACAAGTGGGTGAATGGAATGGTAGGTAAGAGAAGGAAGGGGTAAGTGAAGAGGTTAGACCAGAACATCTCTCAACTCAGTAGGCTGAGCCAAACCCGTCCCCCTTGTACCCGGCCAGACCGTACCTCCAGCACTGACGTCACAAGTCTGCAATGATCATACCGGCTCGGCAGATGTATATATGTCCCGTGCTAACAGTAACACCGTCACCCACTACCAACCCAGCACAAATCATTATAACCATAAGCTTTGCTCCAGGCGGCTGGGGGATGAAGAGACTAATTCATAAATCATCGTTATTCCTAAACACAGATTATGTCACAGTGTCATTCTCTCCACCCAGTTATAAACCATCGTTATTACTTAACAAATATTATGTCACAGTGTCATTCTCTCCACCCAGTATAAACCATCGTTATTACTTAACAAATATTATGTCACAGTGTCATCCCCCCTACCCAGTCATAAACAACCTGAGTAAGAGAAATCCTAAAACACTACATCTACGAGGTGAACGAGCGCTTCGTTTGTGAAAAGCCTTCGACATTAACATTCAACTCACACCAACGGGTAAAGTGGAGGATGGCTATACGAGTAAGATATACAAGATCCGCTATATTTCTTTTTCCGTCCTTTTCTTCTTTTTTTTTTTCATCATCTACAGTCTGTGAGATATCCGTTTCAACTAGAAAAAAAAAGAATACACAATCTCTCAAACAAGAGAGTACGACGCATGCGTGTAATGGTACGACCCACGATCACGACACGTGCGTCACGTATGATGTCCAAGCCTCTGACCTGACCTGTGAAAGGAACAGGTCAGGGGTCAGGTTACACTACCCAGGAGTTCATGGCTTAGCGGCCAAACCTCGTAAGATCATGCCAGAGTATTGTTCTGTCGTCCTCAGGAGGTTAAAACCTGAAACAGAAATGTAATTTCAAGAAAATTATGTAGAAAACGGAAATATATACGATCGAGATATCTCTGATAACAACAGCTTTGAAATTTACCATCCACAGATTCCGAGTTACCGGGTCCAGGGTTAACCTACAAAATAGGTTAGACCTGGTATTTTCATACAATAAAATGAAATACTCTCCCTGCTGAAGTCTGCACCCACGCTTGTGCCAAATCTAAAAATGTTTCAAAAGAGAATCAAAATCATCGGCACACACACACACACACACACACACACACACACACACACACACACACACACGTATATACAAAAACTTCCACACTGGTGACAAAATTTTCCTTTTCATAGTGACCGACATGGCGCAGGTGATACATACCCCGTTCATGGTGATATTGTGAGAAAAAAAGAAAGAAAATGTAGGGTAAAAAAAAGAAAGAAAATAATCAGAGCTTCCCAGATGTTTGTAGACCTGATTTTAAAAAGTGCAAAAGTTATAAGAAGACGGGAAGACGAAAGGATGAAGAGATCCACAGCTTTGCTGAGAGAGAGAGAGAGAGAGAGAGAGAGAGAGAGAGAGAGAGAGAGAGAGAGAGAGAGAGAGAGAGAGAGAGAGAGAGAGAGAACGGGTAGGTAATATAACGGTCAAGCCTCGTCCAGTTGGTCGCCACATAACAACTATGGAATGAAGCAGGCAGTCGCGTGTCGAAGGTACGAGCCTGGACGGCTTGGGACGAATGTAGACGGCTGACAATAGCAGAGACTAGAATGATAAGAGGAACACAAGAAGAACGCAACGATATCACGAGAGGCAGAGGGAACGGCGGGTGAGGGGTGATGCCTGGAAGATTAATGGGACGGAAGGATTCTGAATCATCCCAGGATGATAAAGAGAAGGAGGAAGATCTGGGAGCCGTACCCCATATTGGGACGAATAAGGGACGAATGAGACCCCTGCAGATATGAAATTATTGCTCACAAGAAAAGTAATTACGGCACAGATACAACAACGCCATCTTTTGGGAAGTAGATTCGGTAATGATATCTTTTTTGGGGGGTGTGGGGAGGTTCAAAGACGGAGTGGAGAATGCGATCATGATCTGTGGTGTTATGAAACTGAAGAGATACAAACGAGCGACAATTTAGAAAGATACGCAACTAGAAATTACAATCTAATACCACTGTACTTGAGCTATAGTTTCCCCTGTTTGGATCAAATTACGAGAGATGTATTTAGCATGAAAAAGAAAACGAGTACTAAAGGAGGGGAGGGGATGTGAGTTAAGGTGTGGAGAGTAGGATCCTCAGCGTTAAGTGTTAACACGGTTAGATGCAGAACAGAGACGATCATTCATGAAGAGAGAAGAGTAAGCGTTAGGACACAGCCCTGAGGGGATACAACTGTGTAAAGAATGAGACGGGGAAGTCGCTCCATCAACAACGACTGCAAAAGGTCGATTAGTGAGGAAGTTACGCATTAGAGAACTAGAGAAAAGCAGAGAAGTCAAGAGGATTGAAGTTTAGAAAGCAAAAATTTATACCAAACTGTCAAACGATTTGGAGGTATCGAGGGCCCAAGTAAGAGATTCACGTAAACACCCGAGGGAGGACGAGAGAGAGAGTCGCACTCCAGAGA
The DNA here is from genome assembly GCF_036320965.1 of Panulirus ornatus. Classification (NCBI taxonomy): domain Eukaryota; kingdom Metazoa; phylum Arthropoda; class Malacostraca; order Decapoda; family Palinuridae; genus Panulirus; species Panulirus ornatus. The sequence goes on from NC_092224.1 coordinate 11,652,178, forward strand.
TCACCAATGCACCGTGCACAGATGATACCTTATTGGTGATGTGAGAGAAAGGAATGGGATTCTAATTCGTGAAACTCAAAATTCACGAAATTTTCACGGACTCTGGAAATAGTAAAAGTTAGAGTAATGGGATGATAGCTTGGAGACTGAGAACATTGTCCTTTCCTCGTGATGTGCTACAGGATGCACCGTGGCAGGCTCCCAGGAGGGATTATGTCTGGGTGTCTGGGTACTGAGGCAACAGACAATACTGTATAGCAAAGGGTTGGAGGTAGCTCTGTTGCACATTCCCTTAATATAATGGAAGGAAGTGTAATCTATTCTCTCTCTCTCTCTCTCTCTCTCTCTCTCTCTCTCTCTCTCTCTATATATATATATATATATATATATATATATATATATATATATATGTATATATATATATATATATATATATATATATATATATATATATATATATATATATATATATATCATTCCTGGGTCTAATGGTGAAAAATACTGCCCTCGTATCACCTGCGTGTCGATAAAGGCAATTAAGAGAGGCAGGAGCGGGGATGGTTGGAAATTCCTACCTTTTTTATCACTTAACGTATTCCCAGGATTAGATATAGTCCGAAATGTGTAAATGGAAACTTACACTGCTTACAAGTAATCATGTGCCACTACCAAACATCTTCACTGTCCTACTCTCGCCCACAATACTCTGCTTTTCATCACACATACAATAAAACGCAGCAACAAACCTTTCCTGAACTGTTCATCCCACCTCAAAACACAAGAACCATTCATCTCTGCAGCACTGATCCGCGATGTGTATAACTCCGCCTCCTTCACAAACTATGAATTTGGATGACTTAACATCAGCTGTAATGTACCTCTTTTATTATTGCTTATGCGCTCTTGTAGTGGATAAAGAATTACACACCAATTAATCACGAAAGACTGTACGCATGACTGGAATCAATGCCATCTTGAGTGTATCCTGGATACAGTAAGGTATATCCACAGTGCGTAGTACGATATTCTGTGCTGTGAATGCGCTCCATAGAAATCTGCGTTCCTGGAATCGCGAGGTGAACTCTATGTACACGTACTTTATATAATAATCAGTCCATGTACTTCATGCTATAATGAATTATATACGTATGAACAGGTATGTGTCTATGAGGACGTCCACATTGGATGACAATGACCATAACACATCCACCACCACTTAGCTTCTGTTAGCACAGACTTACCGTTGAGCACAGAGAGAGAGAGAGAGAGAGAGAGAGAGAGAGAGAGAGAGAGAGAGAGAGAGAGAGAGAGAGAGAGAGAGAGAGAGAGAGAGAAAGTTTATGCTATACGTAACACACTCTACTTACTCTTACATCAGGGAAGCGCTCCATAAACAATGCAGGGTACGTGTTGTGTACGAGGCAACCACAGTCTCTCATCACCTGATCGGAGGGGAAGCTGTGGTGCATCAACGGACGAGTTTGGTCTAGTCGTTGAAGATTTAACCTAAATACACAAAGATACACCACTGGGACGTGAGAATAGCCTGACAACAGAAGACCTGATGCTCTCTAATGTGATTATCTACTGAGGGACAGTAGAACATAATCTATACAGATGGAGACAGTATGATCAAGAAGTCTCCTTCCTACCGATTGCGTCCTAAGGTGTATCAGTTAAGACAGAGACACTGCCGTGTTCGGTTATAAGAAATAACACTGTATCAAAGGCTATTTTCAAGTCCGGCTAGCAACAGCTCTGGTACAGAACCACTGAGGAGAATAAGCTGCCAGCCTGAGCTAAAATAATGGTGAGGAATGGCGGTACAGAGAGCAGAGAAAGCAACCACAGTTGCTTGTACTGATCTGTGAACATAAGAAGTCGTCAACGAGCCTGGTTTTAGTGCTATTTGGTGTATACGAATATGAAATCGAGATAATACCGACATGTGCGTGATGGAGGACGTGTGCTCTGCCCTCACAAAATGTTAGTGACAGACCCGGCAGGGATGTCCACCTGGCAAACAGTCGCTGTGTACCGAGTGTCGGCCACAGTCAACAGTCCAACATAACCCTTTCCCATCCCGACCTCTCTCTCTCCCTCTCTCTCTCTCTCTCTCTCTCTCTCTCTCTCTCTCTCTCTCTCTCTCTCTCTCTCTCTCTCTCCTCATATAATCGATTTTCTTTTTCCTGTTTTTCGTGTAATTCCTAATTTTTTGCCTCATTATTTCCCTGTGATGAAAGTATCTTTTGATGGTTGCTAACAACATGGAAGAAACATTTACTACAAGCATTGTAAACATTGTTTTTTTTTGTCTGTCTTGCGTGCTGAAACTTTTTCAAAATATTACTGAAATGTTCTCAGACTTGATTGCTTAAAAAATCTGAAAATCATGAAGACAGATGAACAAATGTTACATACGCACAGAAATACACAACGGACGCATACATACAGGCCAGTAGATACGTTACGATAATAATCAAAACACCTGCATAAAAGTGTACATTGTCCATACACTCTCTCTCTCTCTCTCTCTCTCTCTCTGGGTAGTAAGAGGCAGGCAGCCGCCGCCTAGGGAGGCAAATCACCGATACTACCAACCTAGGTATTGGGAGGGTTGGCAACGCCTGCACAGTCCATGAACCAGCACTTTAGCAGCTGACAAGTTTTACTTCCTCGACCCAGGTAGATGTGTTTCCCCCACTCTGCCTCATTCACATGTGGGCTGCTGGCCCCAGGGACAAAAACATACGTTCTCCCCTTGACAACACACAAATTTAAATTAAGGCGACTCTTTTTCCCCTTTCCCCCCTTAACCCCCCCCCAAAATTTTTTCCCCTTTTTTCTCTCTCTCTCCCTTTTCTCTTTTCTTTCTCTCTCTCTCTCTCTTTCCCCCAAAACCCCCTTTTTTTTTTTTCCCCCCAAAAAAAAAGCCCCCTTATTTCCCGTGGAAATTTTTTTTTTTCCCCAAAAAAATTTTAAAGGGGGTTTTAAAAAATTTTTTTTTTTTTGGTCGGGTTTTTAAAATTTTTTGTTTTTTAATTATTCCCTTTTTTAAAAAAAAAAAAAAATTTTTTTTTCCAAAAAACCCCCCCCCAACCCCTTTTTGGTTTAAAAAAAAAACCCCCAAAAAAATTTTTTTCCCCCCTCTCCTCCTTTTTTTTATTTCCCTTTTTTTTTTTTAATTTTTTTTCCCTTTTTTTTTTTATTAAAATTTTTTGGGGAAAAATTTAAAATTTTCAAAAACCTTTTTAAAAAATTTTTTTTTTCCCCCCCGAAATTTTAAAAAAATTTTAAAAAGGGAAAAGGGTTAAAAAAAATTTGGAAAAATTTTGGAAGGGGGGGGGGGGGCCCCCTTTAAGGGGGGCCCCAAAAAAAAAAAAAAAAAGGGGAAAAAAAAACCCCCCCCTTTTTCCCCCCCCCCCCCTTTTCCCTTTTCCCCTTTTTTTCCCCCTTTTTTTCTTTTTTTTTCCCCCCCCCTTTCCCCCTTTTTTTTTTTTCCCCTTTTTCTTTTTTTTCCCTTTTTTTTTTTTTCCTTTTTTTTTTTTCCCCTTTTTTCCCCCTTTTTTTTTTTTTTTTTTTTTTTTTTTTTCCCCCCCCTTTTTTTTCCCTTTTTTTTCCCCCCCCTTTTTTTTCCTTTTTTTTTTCTTCCCCCTTTTTTTTTTTTTTTTTCCCCTCCCCTTTTTCCCCCCCCCCCCCCCCCCCCCTTTTTTTTTTTTTTTCCCCCCCATTTCCCCTTTTTCCCCCCCCTTTTTTTTTTTCCCCTTTTTTCCCCCCTTTTTTTTTTTCCCCCCCCCCCCCCGGGGGCCCCAAACCCCCCCTTTCCCCCCCTTTGGGAATTTTCCCCTTTTTTGGGGCCCCCTTTTTTCCCCCCTTTTTTTGGGGGTTAATTTCCCCCCCCCCCCCCCCAAAAATTCCCAAACCCCCCCCCCCCCAAAAACCCCAAAAAAGGGGGGGGCCCCAAAAAAATTTTTTTTTTGGGGGGGCCCCCCCCCCCCCCCTTTTTTTTCCAACCCCTTTTTTTTTTAAAAAAAAATTTAAAAATTTTAAAAAATTTCAAAAAAAAAATTTTTTTTAAGCCCCAAATTGGTTTGGGGGGGTTTTTAAAAAAAAATTTCTTTTGGGGAAAAGGGGAAAAAAAATTTTTAACCGGGGCCCCCCCTTTTTTTAAAAAAAAAGTTTTAAAAATTTTTAAAAAACCCCCTTTTTAAAAAAAATTTTTTAAAAAAAAAAAAGGGGGGGAACCTTTTTAAAAAAATTGGGGGGGGAAAAAAAAAGGGGGGGGGCCCCCCCCCCCCCGGCCAAAGGGGCCCCCTAAAAAAAAAAAAAAAACCCTTTTTTTAAAAAAAAAATTTTTTTTAAAAACCCCCCCTTTTTTTCCCCCCCCCCCCCCCGGGGGGGGGGAAAAAAACCTTTAACCCCCCTTTTTTTTTTAAAAATTTTTTTTAAAAATTTTTTTTTTTTCCCCAAATTGGGGGGTTTTTTCCCCCAAGGTTTTTTTGGGGTTTTTTTTTATCTATCAGGCAGATGTTCCTTAGAGTGGCATCCCCGCTTCGCTTACCAGCCACTTCCTGGAGCCCTGAACTACCACCTCTTCCCTACCTTACCAACGCCGTTCTCGTCCATTACTTAAAGTTTCGCGCCTCTACAGCAATCCAAACAATAGCTCCAAAACTGAGGGGGGGGTCAGGCTGGCGTAATACATCCTCGTTGTTCCTCTGTGCGGGAGGACAAGAACAACACTCCTACACTTACCATCTCTACCTAACTCACGTGATCATGTGCTTATGGTGAAATAATTCAACAATGACGAAAATAGTTAATTGGTAGAGACTAACAACATTCAGACGAGCGAAACTGGTATGTTTACTTTAACGCTTGACATAATTGTGTGTGTGTGTGTAATTACTTTATGAGATTACTGTTGGTGTATAACCGGAAGAAAGTTTTACACTAGTGTTGCCCCGTCTCCTAACCTTGTATGATTATGCAGTGTGTACTACATGTGTGCTGTGGGAAAGAGCTTTACACTCATATTGCCTTTTATGTGTACCAAGTCTTTCTTTGCACAGGCATATACACAAGTATATACCCCGGCTTAAGCCTGGTATCCATTTAATGGAAAACCTGGAAGGCAGGATGAACAGCTGGGTTGGCTGTGGGCCGACTGCCTCCCCCAGGATTCGAATTCTGAGGGATCCATGCGTGAATCATGGGCAAAGCTAACAACTACACCACGGAATCCTGTGTGTGTATGAATTGATTCGTTCATTAATATATAACTACCTCAGAACCAATTTCTATAAAAGTGTCATGGTGTCACACATGACCTTTCAAAAGCCTCCTGCAGAACACGGCTGCGATACCTCAAGCAGCAGGGAAAAAAGGGGACTTATCTGAAGTGGGATAAAGCTTCAGGAAGGGGCAAGTATGCTGTCTGTAGGCGGGTGAGGGGGCTTGAGATGTAAGTCAGTTGTTGATGGCTGATGACATAGCACTGATGGTAGATTCGTGCGAGAAACTACAAGAGTTGGCGTCTGAGTTTAGGATAGTGTGTGAAGGGAGAAAGTTGAGAGTAAATGTGAATAAACGCAAGGTTATCATGTAGGTTAGCAGAGTAGAGAGACAGGTTAACTAGGGTGTGAGTTTGAACGGAGAAAAACTACAGAAGTGAAGTGCTTTAGATACCTGGGAGTTGCATAGCAGAAAATGGAACCATGAAAGCGGAGATGAGTAATAGGGTGAGTGAGGGGGCGGTAAAGATTCTGGGAGCATTGAGGAATGCGTGCAAAGAAAGCTCACTATTTGCGAGCGCGAAAATGGAAATGTTTAAGGCACGGTAGTCCCAGCGATGTTGTATGGATGCGAGGCACTGGCTATAGATGAAAATGTACGGAAGAGGGCGGATGTGTTGGAGATGGGGACAATATGTGGAGTGAGGAGGGTTGATCTAGTAAGTATCGGTGGGGTTAGAGAGAGGCGTGGTAATAAAAGAGTATGCTTGAGAGAGCTGAAGAGAGTGATGCAATGTTTTGGACTTATGAAGAGAATGAGTGCAGAGAAGTTGGCAAAGTGGATATACATTTCAGATGTGGAGGGGACTAGGAGAAGCAAGAGACAAAATTGGAGATGGAAGAGTTGAGTAAACTATTGTTTGGGTGATCACGGTCTGAAAATACACAAGATAAAGTGAACTAGATGGATAGAGCATGTCACAGTTACCATCCATTCGAAAATTCTCACAATCCATCACTATTTCCACTCAACACGTCATGTCACGGTTTGTCAAACAAATCCACATTTCTGTATTAACGTTGGCTCACAGGAGAGGATTTAACTACCCGAAGATCTAATCAATTTCTGTAGTTTCTGTCGCAGTTTGCTTCGTTTCCGAAGGATCACGGTTTATACCTTACCGTAAATAAGCACAAGGAACCAACTCAAGTGTTAATCAACAGCCTCTTGACACAGAAACCAATTTCACTTTAAAAGTGAATATCCATCACTGAATTTAATTCTCATTTGATTCAAGGTTAACAACGGGCTTCTCCTTATCCATATCTGATATCTATAATGACCAAACACTCGTGCCTTGAGAAAGATCGAGTAATTATCAACTTCACCAAAGTCCCAATAGACTTCGATTCATATCATTCAACAAACTCTTTGAATGTCAGACAGAACACAAAAAAGCTGGAGTGTTGTTAGCCAGCGACACCTAACCTTACATGCTCATCCGAGTTTATTCTCGCGTTCTTGCTGTTTTACACAGGCCGACCTCGATGCAATAATAGTCTGGCTGAGGAGAGTGCCAGTGACAGGTAGACTCGCCTCAAGACGAGCGCCTCCCCACACGAGAACGCCTGACTTTCTTCTAAATCCAACTCAGGCTTTTTGAACTTCGGATGAATAACTTCATTTACTTGCAGGACTTTCAGCGAGGGGAAAACTTTTCAACGATTTTATGCAAAAGAGAAAAGACAGTTGAAAACCAGTTAAGAAAAAGTAGATGGAAAGAGGACCCAGAATCACAGATACAGTGTGAATTCAGAACCAGAATATGTAAGTAGTTCACACTATCCCTTCGTTCCTCTCTGTTCAACGAAGGTATCAAAGAGGACTTTTATAACCTCCCTTAAGCCTTGCTAAGCCTACTTCTCCTTCCCTCTATTCCCCGTCCACGAAATGAGTGCCAACACGAGTGCCGGGGAGCCAGGGTACTGCAGATCTAGTGGCACGCATTCTTACACCTACGCAAGCCAACTTATACACAAAGACTCATCTCCGCAAGGCTTATACTAGGTTAGACCAGTCTGACTGGGCAGCGGCGAGGGCCTTTGTGGGAAAGTACTTTTATGACCCCAGGCGATTCGGTCGTCGTCATAATGTTACTGCGCATTTACAGATATTATCATGAGTGCTCCTGCCTTGGTTACAAGTGCTGTTTCGTACAATTTTTGGTTATGTGGCGTTTATGTTCAGCTCCTGTACTAATGCTCGGATCGATCCGTCAGAGATACGTGTAACTATGCCTCGCCTGAGGGAGTGGTGCTTGAGGGGGTTATCATGACCTGAATGTGGAGTGGAGCGTCATCGTGACCAAACACTTGCTACCGACTGTGGAGTGAGGAGAGGCCGTGGATGGAGAAGCCACCATTGAGCGAGGAGTCGTCATGCAGTGAGCAGCAACCACTGAGCAAGGAGCTCATGCAGAGGAGCCACCCTGGAGTGAGGAGCAACCACTAAGTTAGCAGCCGTTATAGAGTAAAGAAACGCAATGGAGCGAGGAGCCACCTTGGAGTGAGGTGCCATCATGGAGTGAGGAGCCACCTTAGAGTGAGGTGCCATCATGGAGCGAGGAGCCATCATTGACTGAGGAGCCATCATTGACTAAGGAGGGATGGAACCACGATGACTAATGCACTCTCTTTGGCTCTTATTTTCCCGCATTTCTACTGGGAATGACTGTCATTCCCTCAACCAATGATGCAACACTCCCCACTCCTATACTCGGTCCTATGATCTATTTCCATTCAGTCCATAATGCATCGTTTTGAAGGACTGTGACTGTGGACGTCCTCCTATGCTTGATCTTTTTTCCCATATACAGCCCATCGCAAGGATGAGTGAACTTTCCGGCCTCTCACATTATCGTTCTTTTGCTACTGCATCCACTGTCTCCAAAGTGTTTCAAACTTTCATGAACTCCCATTAAGTGATGCATGTTCTATTTCGCCACAGGTGCATACTTTTTTCGCAAGACGAAATCCACTGATGACATCCTTTTCTACGAAGTCAATGGCTGGTTATCCTCTCTTAAATTCTGTACACGACTCCTACGTTGCCATCTTCATAATTCGAAAAATTTTAATAGGATGTGGTTATGGGTCTGCTCACTATGCTCTCTTTCGGCTGTCTTCCCTCACTCTGTTTTCTTTTACTAAGCTTACTCTCTGGTTAGGCCATTTCTGTACCCGGTGATAAATCAACCTCTCCCTCAATAGTGGCGTTCCTTAGGGCTCTGTTCTATTAACTAACCTCTTCCATTTCCTTATGAACACTTCATCCTTTGTCCGAGGTCCATTTTGTCTACCCACAAACATAAATGTGTATACAAATCTGGACTGGATTTCCTCAGTGTGGCAAACAAAACCTACGTAAATTACATGCCTTTAGAACCCACCTTCTTCCTCTTTTTCTGTCCAAAACTCTACAAGACTTTGCCAGCTACAGTTCAACCACTCGACGCAATAAACACACAAGGTAACACCAAAATGTTTAGTCTCTCTTAAAAAACCATATTCCACAAATAACTGTCTGACACTGGAAAACTGGTACTTTTTGTTCAGATGTTAAAGTTTCCTCTTCAAAGCAATTTCTCCGATTTTACAGATGCCTGAGATTCCTTCTTGTACAGAGTACTGTTTCCAAATAAGAGATGGCTTTAGATCTTCAAACTTACTCGAGAAAGTTGCATAAAGTTACACAGGTACACAAACCACACAGACCCCAAGGCCCAAGCGAGGTGGTTACCAGAAAAGATATGAGTCGAGTCTACGGAAATTCGACTCAATTCTTCCAGTCTGACCTCCGAACCCAACTCACCTTCCCTACGCCGAACTACTAATTTTCCTTTTCCTCTTCTTTAGACATCAGTCTAGTTTCTGCATCCATTAGCGAAGTTGTCTACATGCCTCCTTGATGAACTTGACCACGCTATACTCGGCTGGCCACTACACCACAGGACACCTGTGCTGGTAACTTAAGGATAGGCCGTTGTGATGTTTCCTCGAGTGCTTGGCTGCTAAACTTTGGATCTCTCAAGCCTCACTTCTTGCAAGTATAACTATGACCTGCCAATCCCATTTTCACATAAGGTATCTGTTCCCCGGAAACTTTTCATATCTTTTTCTCCCTTCTTCTCAAAATCCCAGTTTTGCTTTTTCATATTCCAGTCAAAGCTTGGCCTCAGTGAGGACTCTTAACCACGATTGGAACGTCTGACACAGCAAACTTTTAAATAATGAGACACCACATAAATATTATCATTAGATAATGGAATCTAGGACCTTTATGTTTACAAGGCACTGCACTATCACACGTAGAAAGTGATAAGTAAATTTCTGAAAACTACTCACAGCTTTTGAACTCCTGTGAGGAGAACTTTCTTCACTCTGTGCAACAAAAGAGAGACTGCCACGTACGAGATGGAATCCACACAAAGGTGTCGCTGAAGGATATATCTGGTCACCGGTCATGAGGTGTTTCTTGTGATAAGAAAGACATGAGGACCCAGGTCACAAACTAGCACATCCACACCACTGGCACTATATTTGTTCACAACCCTAACCCAAAAATACTGACCGACGAAAATGTGAAAACACTGATAACGATATTTTTTTTTCAAGAAAAACACTAAACTATATCAGATGTAATTCAGTCATCAGACCAAACAAAATCCACGCATAAAATTTCCAATATTTAATGAAAAATAAGCCTATTTCTATGAATGATATTAGACATTCCATTTCCCTGAGAGAAAAACGGTCATGGAACTACACTTACGTAAATCAAAGCTCCCCCCGGACAAAAGTGCTTTCAAATATTTCCTATCATGAATTTTTCACTTTACTTGAAAACCACAGAAATTTTTTTATGAGTACAATACGGTATTGAGGGTGACTCACTCACCCGTTTATATATAGATAACGGAGGGAAAATATTCCGCACACAAAACAAGCTGGTTCGTGTGGTCGTTCATATCAATAGCTGAATGAATAAATGTAACTCAATAGCTGCAGGGCGGAAAAAAATTGGCGCATACATGAGTGTGGTCTACAGATCGTTGGAAAAGATGGCCAGAGAGCAAATGGGCGATTGCTTGCACGGGGGAAAACTGATCTGAGGGACAGAATGGACAGCATGAGTCTACGGAGAAAGAGGCCAAGAATAACGTGTATCTTAAGGTGATAACTAGTCTAGAATGAAAGTGATGGGTAGATGGACTGTGGATCCACGACAAGGTACATTTTTGACACCGTCCCGCGGAAACGAAGCTGGATTCTTAGGCTGGCCAAAGAGAAAAAGTTCCTTGGTGGATCGAAAACTATCTGGGCAAAAGGAAACAGATGATTAAGCGTTCGCCTTCCTGTGATAACTGGATTCGAAACACCAGTAATCTCGGAACTGTTGTGCTGTTTGACCTACTTAGATAACCTGACAGCAGGGCGGGAATTATACACGAATATGTTTAATGCTAAACTCAAGAGTAAAAAAGAATGACCAGGTTTTGCCTCAACGTAGCAGGAGACTCAGAGAATCCTTTGAGGTGGTCGGCCAGACAGTTCATGGCGTTCAGCGCGAGTAAATGTAGAGTGCTGAAGATGGGACACACCAAAGAAAGGCACTGATGAAGCTAAAGTCTTTGCTATAGTTGAAATGTGTGTATTTATATGTACAAAAGACTTGAGCGTTGAGAGAGTATCCAGCATTTTACCAGAACACATTTAAAAAACTGTTAAGGAGGCAAATCTTATGCTAGTTCATAGAAAGACTGCACCTAAGTACATGGAGAGAGAAATTCTGAGAAAAGGATATTTGTATCGTGTATCATACCTAAATAAGAATATGAATCTTAAGTTACACCATCGTACCTAAAGGTACATACAGATCTGTTAGTACGGGTCTAGACGGTACCTTAAAAAGGGAGTTGAGTAATAGGTTGAGCTTCGCAGCTATGAATGTGTCCTCATTACACGAGAGTGAGAAATGGGGACAAACGATTAAAAGTTACTGCACGAAATTTATAATGTCAAGAACGAGTTGTTCTTTGACATTACCAATAAAAGTCCAGAAAGAAATCACAAGAAGACGAGTAGACACGTTTGAAAGCATGTGAAGAATTACATTTACAGTAACAGAGTAGAGGATGTGATGGAAACAATGAAAAGAAATGAAAAAAAAGTCGTAATAGGCAGCAGTCGAAGTTTAAGAAATAGCGTCCTATGAGTGAGGAAATCACTCCACCCACATACTGTAAAATTAAGTAATGAAACAGACAAACTGAATAGTAAGTAGAAAAGCGCCTTTATAGTGGAAAACACTAAAGCCCGAACACTAACGAAATGGAACGGGAAGGAGGTCTTAAAGAGCACTGAAATACCTTGACCGACACAAGACTCAAGGCACTAATGGCATTTCAAAGTGTGTCCTGAAGATGTGTTCAGACGCTCTTGATGAACTGCTTGAGATAATGTTCAAGAAGTCGCTAGAGAAAGCCAAAGAGCCAAGGAAGAAGAAGAGGACAAACGTCTGTAAGGTAATGAAAAAGAAAATCAGAAAGTATATATGTATATGACTCCTGTATAGATAACATGTTTTCAGGGAAAGCAAGATATGTGCAAACCTCTCAGATTTTTTTTTTTGTGAGAGAGAGAGAGAGAGAGAGAGAGAGAGAGAGAGAGAGAGAGAGAGAGAGAGAGAGAGAGAGAGAGAGAGAGCTTTGTTGCAACCGGACGGCTAGAGAGCATTTGACACTATACCTCCTGGGCGACTGGTTAAGAAGCTGGATCACCAAGCAGGAATGGAGAAAAGACTATCGATAGATAGCATATCTTAGTGGAAGGGAACAGAGAATACAAGTAGGAGGAGCCTTCACGAAATGGGTCGACTCGAAGTCACCAGTGTGTGTGTGTGTGTGTGTGTGTGTGTGTGTGTGTGTGTGTGTGTGTGTGTGTGTGTGAGTTTACTCTTCTATTCAATCACTTATCTATTTGACTATTTATCTATTTATTCATTTATTTATTATATATCATCTTTGAGTGTAGGGGAGAAGAATGCTACCCACGCTCCTCCTGTGTACCGTAATAGAAAGGCGGCAGCAGAAGGGCTGGAAATTCTCCTCTCCTGTGCAGCATTGTTACCTCCCAAACAAGAAAGACGAGGGAGTCAAACGATGCATTTTCCTCAAAGTCTCAGTCGTCTGCTGCTGTCGTTACCTCGCTAAGGTGTATGCAGTTACTGTCTGTGATTGCAATCTATGTGTTGCGTGGAGAGCCTAAGCCAGATATCCGTTTATCGACCAGTTCTGAGGGAAGGATGTTCATCCAGGTTGGCTGTGGGATGACTTCCGTGCCCAGGATTCGAACCCAGGCGGGTCCGTGCACCAATCACGGTCAGCGACATAAGCCACTACACTGCGGAAACCCAAATGTTTGTGTGTGTGTGTGTGTGTGTGTGTGTGTGTGTGTGTGTGTGTGTGTGTGTGTGTGTGTGTGTGTGTGTGTGTGTGTGTGTGTGTGTGTGTGTGTGTGTGTGTGTGTGTGTGATTTCTATTCCTGATTATTCCTTTTAAATTTCCAGGAAAGAATTTTGCACTTGCGTTGCTTCGTCTTCTAACCTTGTATATATATGTACCATGTCTTCCCTCCTTTGTGAACACACACACACACACACACACACACACACACACACACACACACACACACACACACCTAAGCCATGCACCCATTTATCGACCAGCCCCGAGAGGAGGAGGAGTATCTGACAGTAGATGTAATGGAAGAAAACCTTCAAAGCAATCTCAGGTGTGCCTGTGCCGTTCACTTAGCCATAGATGACCCGGTATGGCAAGGTAACAAGTATGATTTCAGTTCTTGGTTCTGATGAGCTGTGACAGCCATAAATGCATGTGAGATCGGTTCAAGATGATGACGACGATTGAGGATTATCCAATCAATCCTTTTTCTCTTCTTTCTCTTTAGTAAAGTCTTGGTATAATCTGCTCTGTGGTGTCCGACGCGAAGAATTTTGAAGTTTCAAGTGTTCAGAGAACCTTCTGCCCTGTGATGGCCATATTAAAAGATGCATCAGCATGAGACAAAGTATCATCCACAGACCATCTGGGAAAAGTCTTGGTTGAACCGATCGAGAGCTGGAGAAAGACCTGTCAATAGTTTTCTTGACTGCTGACTGAAGGGACGGGACTTGAAGATGATAGATTTGGGAAAGGTCTGTTGGAGTGTTCTTATCTTGGCCGGAGGGACGGGACTGGGAGGTGAAGCATTTGCGAAGGGTTTGTCGAAAGATTTTCGAGTGTGGGCCGAGAAAAAGATTCAAAAAACAGAAGAAAAGTAGGAGGGAAATAGAGTTTCAGACTCAGCCCAGCTGTTACCTTGCAAATCAATCAAATGCTTCTATACACTCTCTAATTTTAAGGATAAATGTCACATAGGGTTAATCAACGACATTGTAAAAGTCCATGTCTGTTACATTATGAAATAAATGAAGAACTGGAATCTAAAATGTTCACGAAGTTATCATATATCAGTGTTTATTTCATAAAAACGATTTAGACAGGTGGACATCATACAACTCATAGAGAAAACGAATCCATGAGCCATAGCCCCAGAAAATCTAATAAAACATATATATATATATATATATATATATATATATATATATATATATATATATATATATATAAGTTGGGTAAGCACCAGTTGTGCAGCTATGTGAGCGGCCGCCCGCCTGTTGCTGCCCAACACGTGACTCCTTCCCCAGATATTCATGAATTCATTTGAATGAATATTAGCGTAAACAAACAATTTTATTGGAGGGAAGTGAGGGGTGTGTGCAAATGAGTGGGCGAGGGTTGGTGGGAGTGTGGGGAGTGGGTGGGGGAAGTTTTTAAACCTACGAAAGTGAACTTCATAAATATTATTCCTCACAAAATGAATATCAAATACAATAGCAGTAATATATACAGTCCGATGCATTTCATTACTGCTATGAAAAGGATATGAATACGCTCTCTGTACTCTGGCTGGAATGAACGAACCCATGCTCCACCCATGCACGTAGAGAGAAAAAAAAAACACCACAATCATAAACATATACATACAAAGGCAAAAAAAAATTAAGGGAATTAAAAAATATATAAAGAAAAATTTATGGTTTTTTGAAAATGGCAAACCCAGAATTTTTCTTTAAAAGGGACAAAAAATAAGAGCCATTATGGTAAGCAGAGCGCTACCATGATGGCCGGGTTGGTATCCATCCCTACAACCATGAGGTACATATATCTACCATAATGGTGGTAATTCCAATGTAAACATACACCACGCAGATATTATTTCTTGTACTGGCATTGACAGTACCCGGCAGCACAACCACCAGGTTAGTGGAAGTGGTGTTTAGCATCACAACCAGCATGTTGCTGATAATGAAGGCGTTCAATGGGTCAACCACGATGTGGTGATAGTGAAGGTGTTCAACAGCACGACTACCATATGGTGACAGTGATGGTGTTCAACAGCACGAACAGCATGTGTTGATAGCGAACGTGGTCAAGAGTTCAACAACCAGATGGTGGTGGTGAAACTGTGCTACAATACAACCATTAGGTTGGCGATAGTGAAGGTGTTCAACAGTCCTACAAGCAGGTGGTGATAGTGAAGGTGTTCAACAGTCCTGCAAGCAGATGGTGATAGTGAAGGTGTTCAACAGTCTTACAAGCAGGTGGTGATAGTGAAGGTGTTCAACAGTTCTACAAGCAGGTGGTGATAGTGAAGGTGTTCAACAGTCTTACAAGCAGGTGGTGATAGTGAAGGTGTTCAACAGTTCTACAAGCAGGTGGTGATAGTGAAGGTGTTCAACAGTCCTACAAGCAGGTGGTGATAATGAAGGTTTTCAACAGTCCTACAAGCAGGTGGTGATAGTGAAGGTGTTCAACAGTCCTACAAGCAGGTGGTGATAGTGAAGGTGTTCAACGGTACAACGCGAGAAGCACCAAGATGGTGGTAGGGAAGATACCCAAGAACAACAACAACAACCACAAGGTAACCACAACTCTTGTTATGAAAGTTGTGCAGACGTTTGTGAGTACAGTCACCAAATGATCATTGCGTTACCATGATGGTAGTTGTCATGGTATTTAGCAACATAACTCAAGATGGCAATGAGTTCCAACAGTACAACCAATAAACCGTTACTTCATGAGAGTGTTGAGGGTTTAGAACCAAGAGATGCCCATAACTCTACATACAGAGGAGCCACCACCTAGCAGTACCCAGACCGCTGCCGTGCTGGTAATGTGAGAGTGCCTAGGACCCACAGCTGCCATGATGGTCCTGACGACGGATGCTCAAGGGAACAAGCACTTAACCTTGACGGTAATGAAGGGGTTTAGCAGCACAACTCTGCCACGTGTATGTTTACACGGAGCAAACCACTCAATCATTATCCTCTGCATAAATATTTACTGACGGAATCAGCTGTGTATCTGGTACTGGTAAAGCGAAGTTGTTCCCCCCCCCAAACGACAAAGACCTACGCTAAATAGGTCAAACAAACACAAAATGAGTGAATAGGAAACTAGACCAGATTATTTAGCGATCGTCTCTCGAACTGTAGGGTCGAGTGTGTGGTGGCGTGTGGGAAGGAGGACAGATGGGTTTTGTAGGCCTAAGTTCGATTACCTTAAGAGAGGCGCCAGCCTCGTAAGGCAACCGGCAGGGTGGATGGTGATGCGAGGGTGGGAGTCACTAGTCGGGAGGGCGATGAGGGTGTCAGATTAGGGACAGTGGGTGTCATCAGGAGGAGAGAGCTGGTTGGAAGCCTCGGATGGTGTGGGCAGCAGAAGGAAGATGAGGCGGTAGTAAGACAAGGGGCAAAAGAATGAAATAAAAGTAATGGACGGTCACGTATCGTAGACAGTACCACAAAGATGGCCTTTTCCTTAAAATGAAGTGTATTTATTGACAGCTCGAACGCCTTGCGAAATCTTGAAGTATTTGTTGAGGGATCTGTCCATGCACGTAAATGCTTTCTGCTGTCAGATGAGATGACTATCAGTAGTGCATAGGATGAGACAAATGACCAAATCTGGTGATTAAGTTAGAGGGCTGGCTGGATCACAGTGAGAATTTAGGGTGAGGCATATGATCAAATGACAAGCGGGAAACCGAGATATATGGTGACGCGAGGCAACTGGGCAGTGTTGACATATAACGTACTGAGATAGGTAAATGAATTCTGCGACTACCATGGACAACGATGGAAGATGAGTGGGCGGGCTGACTGACTGAAATAGGTTGAAAATCTCGGTGCAAAGAGCAACTAACGGAGACTGATAACTTAAAATGGTTGACTGCCAAGGCTTGACTATGGATGGTAAGCTAAGCCTGATGGTGTCCACGTACGGATGATGGACGACAGACTGAGAACTGTTGAAGGAGTAAGGGATTAAGCTACAGACAGATGCCCACATGCTGCCCATGTTCTAACACCGATACTGTCTGTATAAAATACTTCTGAAGTTGACGTTTTAAATGGTGACCAACAGGCCTCGATACTGCCTCTTTCCAGATAAATCTTTTTCCTTCGTTATATACATACATACATACATATACATCTATATATATATATATATATATATATATATATATATATATATATATATATATATATATATATATATATATATATATTTTATCATACTTTGTCGCTGTCTCCCGCGTTAGCGAGGT